>NC_016522.1:726-158465 GCF_000236905.1 Tetrapisispora phaffii CBS 4417
GCAATAAACCCTTCTGAATATATATCTATTTTGCGAGTTACTGTATCTCTGTTATTGTGAATACTACCATTACAGATGAAATTATAAGAAAGATGATGTAAAAACAGTCAGTTCTGAGTTTTTAGAGTCTCCCTACCAATTCTATTCATTTTTCCGTTTAATTATAGTTTTTTTTCATCTCCTGAAATAAGCTATTTACTACTTTTGAATTCTTCTTCGTTTTCTTTCGGATGCAGACGGTATATAACAGATATATATTAATTAAATTATATTAGATATTGTATTCTGTCTCTCGCAAGATTTTAGTATTCTACTTCTTTCTTCTGGTTTCACTCAAAAGAAAGACAATATTGGGGGTTTTTTTTACTGCATGAAATAGTTTTAACAATTATGATGACATGTATTTTTTAACCATATCATATTAATAATAGTCTTATACTATAATAATAATTCCATCCCAGCAAGAGAAGACTAGAAAAACATTGAATAATTTCATAGTATAAAAAGTAAATTCATATGTATGGAATTATTTCTTGATACAACGAATTATATAATTGTGTTTAATCATAATTATTATCAACTTAATACTTCATTTGTCGTAACAGTTGAAAGAATATGAAACTAACAATAAATAAAATGTTATTTAAATTAAATAGTCACAGAATAGCTTCACTTGCTAAACTTTACTCATGGCAGAGCAAATAATACACAGTCACGTATAAACAAATTTCCAACAGCTTGTTGATTTACTACATTATCTTATCTCATCGACACTTTAATTTTTAACTGGTAGACGTTAGCAGACTTGCATAAATGTCTATAACATATTTTAAATTTTAAGAGTCTCAGAACTTTATTGCTAAAATGCATTTTTGTTAAATTCATTTATAAATTCACATATTGAACATATAACATTATATCACTTTTCTGTGTTGTATAGGTTATTTCAAATTCTTTAATAATTCTTTCCATTGGTTTAATGAAGCATGCCTCTTATCCTCCATTAAATCTCTACAATAATTTATATTATCCTTATAACTCTTAGTTTTAAGTATCATACCTAATTCTTTCCAACTACCAAATTGGATAAAACATTTTTCAAATTCAGGTAAATAAAAATCAACATAGTTTGACCAGTTACCATCTTTATCAATCTCTTTTGCAAGTCTGAAATGTTCAGATCCAGAACAAGCATTTTCGCTACATATTTTATCATAAAATTCAGGCGTTGGAACAGCCATTAGTACACCATAAGCAATGTTTTCCCACATTTTCATTATAGACACTTGGTACGGTAAGTGAACAACGATTGAATTATATTTACTTAATGTTTTTGGACCACCATAATGTTCTTTTAAAATTTTACAGTCGTAATTTAGTTCATTCTGAATATTATTTTCAATATATTTTGGTGTGCTATAATCCTATCAATAATTAAACATGGAATATCTGGTTCTTCTTTTGCAATGTCTTGTGGCTCTAGAACAGTATTACCAAATGGTCTAATAATTGGATAGTCCTTTTTCAGGTCGACATTGTTATATTTCAAATAAGGTATTTCAAAGGCATTATTTGCTAC
Source organism: Tetrapisispora phaffii CBS 4417 (assembly GCF_000236905.1). Taxonomy (NCBI): domain Eukaryota; kingdom Fungi; phylum Ascomycota; class Saccharomycetes; order Saccharomycetales; family Saccharomycetaceae; genus Tetrapisispora; species Tetrapisispora phaffii. Next base: position 2,306 of record NC_016522.1, read on the forward strand.
GATGGTTGCTTCATAACCATCATCACGGTTTAATGCATGTGTAAAGTTCTGTTTGAAAGCCTCGCTATTACCTCCTGCGCAAACATCATATCTATTAGAAATAAGAAAGACAATATTTTTACAATGCAAGTCATCGTGACCTAAAAAATTCCCAACCATCTGTCATACAATCAGATATCACCACAGTATCGTAATTAGAGCAAATATACCTCGCTTGCGTTTCATTGACAGCTCTTGCATCTATCTTGATACCATAATACAGAAAATAGTCAACGTTTTGTAACTGCAAATTTTCTTCCATATATTTGAAATCTTGGGTAGTACCTGGATGACGAGACACGTAAGCAATTTTCTTACCAATATATTCACCAGTATTAGCGACAGGGCGTATACTATAATATCCAACTGCAGAAGTTACACTATTATATACCGAATCAGAAGAGCGAAATATTTTACACAAATATTAAAATTTGTGCCACAGCAAACAGAATTAGCACCAATTTTTTCTCTTCACTTCTACCATGATCAAAATAATGGTTTATGTAGATTAATATGATCAAACTGGAAGCACGATTATCTTATCTTCTCATGCATATGTTTCAACAAGGAGGTCTACGTATATAACAAAAAAAATAAAATAAACTGCTAATAAACGAAAATTAAATTGAATTAAGTTAAATTATAATCACGATAAATATGTTCCATTATTTTCGGTTTACTATTTGTGAAAAGTTCTTTTCCTTTATATTTAAATAGAGAGTGCAAAAATTAAATAAATTTTGCGCTATAAAATGTAGATTAATTAAAAACAGGAATAAAGTTATTAGTGTTTAAATAAAACGAACTAGAAAAATTCAACAAAGGGTTCCATGGAAAAACGGCAATTCCATTACTAGCAGTTTTTTCCTCATTGAAATGTCAATAATCAACTAAATAGTGTTATTGCTATTGCATGGCCTAGTATATACTTTCATTATCTAACTGTCGTCATCTCAATCTCTTGTTACTTTAAAAATAATGCTTATCTGTCACTTGTATGTGTTCAATTAATTACTTGGCAGAGGCTATATTCCCAAGTTCCTTACTGCTTCCTTCTTAGCTCGCTCCCTCCAAAGAGAGGAAGACTAGTAACACCATGTGCAAATAACGAAAAATACTGAATAGAGAGAGAGATACCAAAACTTCTTTGATGAGATTGTGACAGCTGGAAAAACTGAAATCTTCAAAAAAATGAAAATGAAAATAAAATCTTCCGATGAGCCAACTCTTCTTGAATCAAATTGTATAGTATTGGAAGTATTGTAGAAACTCAATTTTAAATTGTATGATTAAAAGTAAATAATAATCAGCATAGACTCTATTTCAGATAGCCATATTAGTATAGGTACATGTATATTTAATTATTAAATTATCTATGTGTCTTTTAAGTATTATCCATCTAGGGATTAGTTACCTCAGTTGAGTCTAGTAGAGGGAACTTGTGAAACAAAGAAAAGTTGAAGATACAATGTCTAATCAAGTTGAAGAATTTGACGATTTTTCTTCTGACGGTGAAGATAATGGTTTATTGATCCAATCAAAAAAGAATTTTAGTTCTAAACAACATATAGAGGAAGATGTCGAAAGTTCTGATGATCGTGATAGCAATGACGATAAAGAATCAGGTACGATTAAGCAAAATGATGACGTTGCTAATGAAAAGAGTGATGATGATGCATCCATAGATGACAAATTAGATGAAGGTAAAGTTGAGATAAACAGTGGGACTACTGAGAATGAAAGAAAAGAAGCTTTAAAGAAAAAGATGGATGCATTTAATACTTTGAAGGCCCAAAGAAAAGCTAGGCATAAAACTGGTGTTATATATTTGTCTGCTATTCCACCTTATATGAAACCTGCTAAAATGAGACAGATCTTGAGTAGATTTGGCGAGCTTGATCGTTTATTTTTAAAGAGAGAATCTGATCAAAAGTACAAAAGTAGAGTAAAGGGTGGTGGTAATAAAAAAACAAAATATGAAGAAGGTTGGGCAGAATTTGTAAGGAAAAGAGACGCTAAAATATGTGCTGGAGCTTTGAATGGTAATACAATTGGTGGTAGTAAGGGTAGTTTTTATCACGATGATATATTGAATGTAAAATATCTACCTGGATTTAAATGGGCTGACTTAACTGACCAAATTGCTAGAGAAAATGATGTAAGACAATCTAAATTAGACTTGGAAATATCACAGGCCAATAAGATGAATGCTGAATTCATAAGAAACGTAGAAAAGAGTAAGATGTTAGAGAACATTAAAAAATCTAATAAAAGAAAAAACAATGATATCGCTGACAAAGAAGACAATACTATTGTGAGAAACTTTAAACAATACAAAGTATCGACAAGAAGAGCTGATGCATCAGATGATATTAAGGCTAAGCAAGCCAACATGGATCAAATCATTAACAATTTGCTATAATAAAGCTGGAATTATCTTCACAAATTTCCTTCCTATCCAAGGCATCTGCATCTCATATAAAGCACGCTCCAAGTGAACAGATAAAAAGTCATTCACTGAAATGTGGTATTGAAGCAATTAAATTTATACAACATTTAAGAAGAAATCAGATTTATATAAATAACGGTTTGAGATCCCGTACATGTGTGTATTTTAGCCTTATAACATGTAATTCCTGTAGAGTATATCGATAATAAACCCATTATATCATTTCATTTACCTTTAACGAGAGTAAATTTACTTAAAAATTGTGAATCATCGTACACGAATACAATAAAATTTTTCAGTTCGATTCTTTTGAAGTTCATAATTTGGTGACAAACATAATAAAAAATAAAGGCATTTTACTAATGAGATACGATTGCGATACGATGAGATTGCGATGAGGTTGAAAATTTTTTCATTCAAAGAATATTAGTGAGTGAACAACAATTTCTATTAATTATAAAAGTACTTATATAAGACGATTGTGTTTGTAGGTACTTATAAAGCGGTTTTTATTTCTACTGTGATGAGTAACTTTATAATTGACTAATTTTTATTATTTGAAAATATAAGAGGTTATCGTGTCAAATAACCCAAACTAAGAACAACTAATCAACATGGGTCAAGCTAAGAAAGAGAAACAGAGAAGAATTCGTGAAGGTAATGTCAAAGATGGTAACCTTAGAGTAAAAGGTGAGAATTTTTACAGAGATGGTAAAAGGGTTCAATTCTTGAACATGTACACTGGTGGTAAAGCTGTTCGTAATGCTAAAGGTGATATAATTAAAGCAGCAGATTATCAAGATTCTGCTGTTCCTGATGCACGTGTGGCTCCAGATCGTAGATGGTTTGGTAATACTAGAGTCATTTCTCAAGATGCATTACAAAACTTCAGAGATGCTCTAGGAGAAACACAAAAGGACACTTATCAAGTGTTATTAAGAAGAAATAAGTTACCAATGTCTTTGTTGGAAGAAAAAGATTCTACCGAATCTCCAGTAGCTAAAATTCTAGATACTGAAAGTTTTGAAAAAACTTTTGGTCCTAAATCTCAAAGAAAAAAACCAAGATTAGCTGCCTCCAGTCTAGAAGATATAGTTCAATCTTCTGAATCTGATCATAAAGTTTATGAAGAAAAGCAAGAACTAAGCACAACATTAGGTTTGATGGGTAGACAAATGGATGAAGAAGAAGGTTGGACTCAAGCAGCTAAAGAACATATTTTCAGCAAAGGCCAATCAAAACGTATTTGGAACGAATTGTACAAAGTTATTGATTCTTCTGATGTTGTTATTCATGTTCTTGATGCAAGAGATCCACTTGGGACAAGATGTAAATCGGTTGAAGAATATATGACCAAAGAAACCCCTCATAAACATTTGATTTTTGTTTTAAACAAATGTGATTTAGTACCAACATGGGTAGCAGTATGTTAAAAATTTTTTTTTAAAGGTAAAAATATGGAATACCTGGAAACACTTTTAGAGTACCAAAATTCTTTGTCAGGATCTATTTGCGTTTAGATTTCTAAACAATAATACGAATGGGTCTGTTAAAATTTTGGAAGATTGATATTATTCGCCCATAATCATGCCTCCTTCGTTTTGAAGGAACTTTTGATTATATTTAGGAGGATAACTGCCGTTTTGGTGGTACACCTCCGCCTTTTTAGAATAACTAACGAACTTATGAGTTGAACTTTAGCAGACTTTTATTAGTCTTTTCATGCTTTTGCTTCGTAGTAAAGAACGTTACACCTTTTTATTTGCATTTTTATTTGTGTTTCCTCGATTTGAATTTTACTTTCAACAAACTCTATTTATTGATATCAACTTACTAACAAAATATCATAAAAACATATTAAATTATAATGTTTTTATAAATTATTTTAAAATTAGGCAGCATGGGTAAAACATTTATCTAAAGATCGTCCTACATTAGCATTCCATGCCTCAATCACCAATTCATTTGGTAAAGGTTCATTAATTCAATTGTTACGTCAATTTTCTCAATTACACACTGATAGAAAGCAAATTTCAGTTGGTTTTATCGGTTATCCAAACACTGGTAAATCTTCGATTATTAACACATTAAGAAAAAAGAAAGTTTGTCCAGTTGCTCCAATTCCAGGTGAGACAAAGGTTTGGCAATATATCACATTGATGAAAAGAATATTTTTAATCGATTGTCCAGGTATTGTTCCTCCATCTGCTAAGGATAGTGAAGAAGATATTCTATTTAGAGGTGTAGTCAGAGTTGAACATGTTTCACATCCAGAACAATTTATTGCTGGTGTTTTGAAGCGTTGTCAAAAGAAATATTTGGAAAGAACGTATGAAATTTCTGGATGGAAAGATGATGTTGAATTTATTGAAATGCTAGCAAGAAAACAGGGTAGACTACTGAAAGGTGGTGAACCTGACGAATCTGGTGTTTCGAAACAAATCTTAAATGACTTTAATAGAGGTAAAATACCGTGGTTTGTACCTCCTCCTGAAAAGGAACAAAGGGAAGAAACAAGCGGTAAAAAATCTGAACAATCTGAAGTCAAGATAGGTGACAAAAGAAAAGCATCAACCGAAGAGTAATTTAATCTTAATCATAATAGTGATTATACTATAACAATGCGACATACATAATGGTATATATTTTCTTCTTTTTTTATTATTATATTGGGTATAGATATTTAATAACAAATCATGATGGTTTTTAATTTTTATTTTCCATATTTTTCTAAAAGAAGTCTGTTTGTACAATATATTGTACAAACAGCTTTGTCCTTGACTTCATCCGGGATACTTAGAAGTTATTCATTGAAGAAAATTGCTAAATTACATAACTACCATAATGATTATCAGAAGCTTCATGTCATTATATGACATTTGAATATGCAACTGTTTTAAGAGCGATGAATGCCTTTCACTAGAAAAATGATCGTAAATAGTTGAGGAACAAAATGCATACTCTTACTGAGATCTGATATTTCCATAATTGATCCAGCTACGAGCGTCAAGAAGATATTTAGAGTGTTCCTGTCTTCGTATTGATATTAAAGTATTTAGCCTAGTAGTAGGTAAAGACCATTGGCAAGATTGAAACTATCTCCGTGTGTAGATGGAATATCTACCAGTAATTACAAATATAATTAATTCAACGGCATGTGTTATTAGTGTCTGAAAATTTGGCAATCCATAGTTAAAATTATAAATTAGGTCAAATGATACGTAACAGACCAGCGTAATTTATTTCAAATTTTAAATAGTAGAATTGTTTGTATTGTTAGTATGACTAAATATTATAAATAACATGGCATTGTAACTATTAACAGTTTTACTGTCAGCAAAATACAGTGATTTTAAGTATAGTTACAGTTAGGAAACTTCTTAATATTTTTTTAGTGATATGCTTTATTTTACTATCTCCGTAACGTATAAATTAATTTTAAAAAAAAAGGGAATAGAAGTAAATAAAATTGATGTGAAACCATTAACTAAACAAATATTTACAAATATTCACTAATCTATTAAATGTTAATAATTAATCTTACTAGAATGGCTTTCGTGCACTAAAGTATAATATATATTTTTAAAAAGACGTCCGTTCATAGTTCAAAACAATACCTGTTGTAAACTCTCCTATGGAGAGATAATTTAAAAAAAAAATCAAGCGTAATATTATTATTAATAACATGTATTTTTAACATTATAATCAATATAATGGATTAGCTAAAAATTATTTAGTCATTACTTAAAAGAAATAATAAGCAAATATCATCTAAAATAGTCAATATTCAAAATACGATATTAAATCTATTTCTTTTGTGGAGAGAAAGTCTTTTCACATAACTTGAAGTCCTTGTATTCATCCTTTAAGACTGGAGATGCAACAACAGCTTCGACCCATCTGACGATACCAGGGTACTTAGCTCTCCATTCTGGACCGTAACATAATTGCACAGCGAAGGCCCATTGAGTAACAGATAATAAATCAGCAAGGGTAATATCATCGTTAACTAAGTACTTGTGGTCCTTTAATCTGTTTTCATAAGTTTCAGAGACCTTTTCTAATTGTTCGAAACCTCTGTCAACGATATCTTGATGGTATGGGTATCTGTTAATGTACATGTAGAAAATGTCAGCTAAAGTCATGAAGAAATCAGTGTTAGATAGAGAAATCCACTTGGCAATTAAAGCTCTTTCCTTGTAGTCTTTACCTAGTAATTGTTTCTTGACCTTTTCATCGCTGATTAATTCAACTAAGAATGGGTTAATAGCAGCAATTTCAGTTAAGATAAAGTCGTTTGGGCCAACAAAGGCTGGAATTCTACCAACTGGACAGTCTCTCTTGTAGGTTTCAGAGGTTTCAGCATCTTCGACTTTAACATCGATCTTGTAGTATTTGACTAAGGATCTGGCTAGAATAGCTCTTGGGAAATCTTTGACATATAAAGTACCGTTAGACATTTCTGAAGTTGGTTGAGTTTGAGGTTTAGGTTGGGCTTTTGGCTTGGATTGATGATGATGTTTTTTTGGTGGACTAGAAATAGGTTTTTGTTGTTCTACCTTTTTTTCGTCTTGGGATTTCTTCTTAAATAAATCTAGGAAAAAAATCTTGAATGGGTTATTTGTTAAACGAAAACTTTATTAAAAATATTTAACTTGGTTAAAAGAGTTCGTTAGGTCTGGTCTTTTTTTACTTTAGTTTATAATAAATAAATAAGAATGAAAATAAAAAATTGAAACTGGAATTTATATTGATTAAGTTAAATTAAAGGATCCCTTATATACTTTTTTTTTACTTTTTACAATATTATTTTTCATTAGCATTAGAGCTATTTTTTTTAACCAATTTACTCATAGGGGACAAGTTAATTAGATTAAGTTGACCTAGGTAGAAGAGGTGAAAATATTATAGCTGAAATCAAACTTATTTCAAGCACAATTGCTACTATAATTTCTCAGTTTGAATGATGTATTTCATCAAAAGTTAAGTGAGTTTTATCTCTTTTTAACCTCTTGAATTGCTAATTTAAAATATATTAAAATAATTAAGTAGGACAAGCCATGCATTTAAATTTAATACGAATTGTTTGTTGTAAGCATCCATTGTCAATGAACGTACTACTTGATGGCACTAAAATTATGATAATGTACATACATTTAAAAAAAAAGAAGCTGCCTGTTGGAACATAAGAAAGAAAAAATAAAGGATACCTCGCTCTGTGAATGTTACTATGTTATGTTAGCCTGTAATGTCGTCCATCAAAAATTCCAAAATATACAAATTGATTATTTTCGAAATCTCAAACTTCACTTAGCTGAGCTACCAAAAAATTCACGACAATAACAACAACATTAAAAGTGTATGTACAGGTTATAGTGAAGGACGTTAACTGTTTCTCTCTATATTGCTTCTGGGCTTTAATCGTTAACCTTCCATAAAGCAATGCAATAAGGAATTTCTTACAGATATCATAACACAATTAATACACTTTGTAAAGCAGGTTTAAAACAAAATGCATAAACGATAAAAAAGAAAGGGGTTAATTGACAGTTCCTTCTAAGGCACTTTCTGGTTGTAGGATATTTTTCTACGTTCTCTTAATTCTTCATGTGAGTTGTTTTCAATTTCACCAAATAGATAATTGTAATTTCAGTGTTTGATTACCTTCCCATCTCGTAAAAAAATCCCACTAGGGACAAACAAAAGCATGTCAATGCTATCGAGGTGTGTCTGAAGCATACCACTGCTGTTGCGGTTTGTGCGCTATATAGCTCCGTCTCTCTTTCTCTTGCAAGACTAAAAGGGTGGTGCTTATTTGCGTATTTGCTTGGTTGTTTGTTTGTTTGTTTGCTTTCACAGATAGAAGACACTGTCGCAGAGTTAATTACTATTCCGGAAAGGACTATTGCCTAATGGTCCTTCTCCCCCCTGCAAATACCGAGTGACTGGAATATGAAATGTGAGAAACAAACGAAGAAAGAAGAAAAGAATAACGTGGTGATGTGTGTATGTGTGCGTCCTACTGGTTTCTCACCGTAAGGTATCCAACGAATGAGTGTTTTTCAGTTCGAAATTTTTCAATAGTGACTTTTTTTTCCGATTGCTATAGCGTTGTTAGTTTACATTTCAGTAATATTCACGATTGTTATGTCCTAAAAGCAAGTTTTTCGCTATACATAGACTAGAATAATTGCTGTTTTGTCAAATTGTGTAAGAAGAATCCTTTGTTAAGCAGTAATTTATGATGTGTAACTAATTCACAAGAGGTGACCGGAAGACATGTGGATGTTGTTTTCCGGTATAGAGGTGGCGAGCCCGTTAAACTATTGTTAATCATGTATGTATCGTTATGTAGATGACATAGATATTTCTAGAAGATTGAGAACATTATTGAACACATTATTAGGGTTAGGGTGATGCTAATACCATTCGTTATTGGGAATAGGCATTGTTTTTATTTTGAGAGTTGTTCTGTTCCTTGTCGGTGGTGGAAGACGGATGAAACAGACAAGAGAAATCGTAGGCTGTACTTTCATGTTTTTGTTCGTGTACGCTTGTGAATAATTTCTGATTCTAATTGTAATCTTTTTTTAGTTTTCGTTTCGTGATATTGTAGTAATTAACTACCAAGCCTACAAGATAAGGTTCCTTGGATAAGGAGATACGGTTATTTTTTGTTCTGTCCGGATTTCAATGTTTGTACGTCTTTTACGACTCAAAATGAAGTTCTTGAGTAAAAATAAAATTAAAATAACGCGGCAGTTTGAATAAACTTCTGACCACATTCATCCATCTTCTTTAGATCCTTTCCCGTTGTCGAAATGCGGTTTACAATAAGATCCCAATTTGTTTTTCAATGTTCTGTCAGAAGAAGTATAGTTAAGATAGTTGAGTGCGAGCACACCGATAAGTTTGTTTGTCTCCTTATTTATTTCTAGTTCTTATTTTCGTAATAATTGCCGATATCAGAAATAATATACTCTTAACCATGAATTACTGCAATTGGTACAATGGTTCTGAATTAGGGTACTTTAGCCTAAATCAATTATTTTGTTTCCAGTCTGATATTGTTAGATATGACAACTTGAAAATTCGAATTGGTGATGGGTAAAACGTTCTCTTGTTAAAACTTGATTAAGCTGTAGTATAACATTAACATCAACGTTCTCATACCCTCGATGTTACTATTTCTATAAATAAGTTCTTTTCAAACCAAAGCATAACGCATTTCAATTGACAAATCAATTGTTTATAAGTTAAATATTTATTATCCAGGAGGGGGCTAACTCTGTGTTACATCATCAAAAGCTGACTTACCGGTAATGAATGCTTTTGGATATTTTTCGCAAGAAATCAAACAAGATGTTATTGTCTGCCTTGAGAAAGCAATATTTTTGAAAAAATTATTTTAAAGTATAAAGTATGTGTAATATATGCATGGTTTCAAGTAGGTGCCATTAGGATATAAAAGCTTTTTGTTTCTTAATAAAAAGAGACGAAGTAACTTTTTATGCACTAGTCCATAGTTCCTAACTAAATTTGCATGCATGTTATTGACTTTAATTCCTATCGATTTGTATTTACAATTAATCAACCCTTATACTTATAATTCAGCAACTACGCGGACCCAATTTTTATGCTGAACTCTACCGTATTGAATATCGGATATCCATGCAGCAACAGATTTAGTTAACGCACCACTTTGCTCGCCGGCCAATAGGGGAATATCGATTTTCTCATTTTCCCAACCAATTTCTTTAATTGGAGAAACGACAGCTGCTGTACCAGATCCAAATGCTTCGATTAGCTCCCCTTTTTTAGATCTTTCTGCGATTTCGTATATGGAACAGTAACGTTCGTTCACCTCCCATTCACTTGGGTTTAAATTTTGTCTAGCTAATTCTAGCACAGAAGCTCTAGTGACACCTTCTAGAATTGTTCCATCCAATGGAGCTGTGACAAGCTCTTTTTTGCCTGTTTTTGAATCTTCAAAGACGAAAAATACATTCATAGTTCCGACCTCCGTGACATACTTTTCTGGACCGAAAAGCCACAGATTTTGTTGGTAACCTCTTGAAGCAGCTTGACGTTGAGGTAATATGCATGGTGCATAATTTGCACCTAACTTCTTGTCACCACAACCACCAGGCCAAGCCCTTGTAGCATAATCGGTAGCCTCTAATTTAACGGCCTTAAACCCAGTCTTGTAATATGGTCCCACTGGTGATAGGATAACAAAAATCATAGCTTTAGTTGGTATTGAAACGCCCAAACCATTTGAACTACCGATCATAGTTGGTCTAATGTACAAAGAGTAACCTTCGCCTTCTGGAACCAAATGCTTGTCTTGTTCGATCAATTTACCGATCAGTTTTATTAATTCTTCTTCATCGAAGCTTGGTAAACAGATTCTTTCCGCAGATTTATTCATTCTTTTCATGTTCATATCTGGACGGAAAAGAGATATCTTATTATCTTTCGTTCTATATGCCTTCATACCTTCGAACAATTCAAAAGCATAATGGAATACACAACAGGAAGGATCTAAAGACAAGTTACCGTAAGGTTTAATTTCAGGAATACCCCAACCTGTCTCGATATCCCATTCCACGGTCAACATATGATCAGTAAATGTTTTGCCAAATACTAATTCATTATTAGGTTTTGGAACGGAAGGGTTTGGGTTTGATGTGATTTTTAAATAACAAGCGTCTAATGGTGCCACAGTCATCGTATAAAATAAATTAGAGTGTTGGTTATTATTCGTATCCTACCCTATTGTGTACTAACAATACTAAACTTATATGAATCCTTTTCGATGATCTACTCCAATTTTAATAATGAGTTTAAATATTGAAATAACAATTTGAGTCTACAAATAAATAAAAACAAAAGTGATCTAGTTATATAGTAACCATTTTTGTGATGAGCTCTTATCTCAGATCGATTAGCGTTTCTTTTTTTGCCATTTTTTTTACAAAAATCTCAGAAACACTTGCAGTGACTGCAATCATTTATGTAAATAGGCATTCCAAAACGTAAACATATCTCCTAATTAGGGTATTGGTGTCCATTAATATCTAAAAAAATAATAATTGAATATTTAATGTTTATTTGAACAAATGTTTAATTGGTATAAGGCCAATGGATGATAATATCTGCTCTTTAACTAAACAATAAATAAGATTATATATAAATATATTCAAATAAGAGTCAAAAGAGGATTATGTCTGTTATTTAACTAGAATTTGTTTTAATTTTTCAAACCAATCTTGATTAGATAGACCAATATAGCAACAATATAAGGTCATCAACTTTAACAATAGGGATTTCACGATATTATAATGAGTGCAAAGAACTTGCTAAGGAAACATGTTTACAGTAAAGTAAAGATTTTAACAGATGTCGATATTCAACGACAATCAGTCAATATTACTAAAGTAGTAGAAACTTTTATAAAACCATATAATGCTATTGCATGTTTTATGAGTATGGAGAAAGGTGAAGTAGATACAAAACATATAATCAAAAATATATACGATCAAGGGAAAGAATTATATCTACCAAGATGCACACATACTCTAGAGACAGGCCATTCTCCTTTCAGATCAAATGGTGATAAACATCATCCTCATTTAACTTTCCATAAGGTGGAATCGTGGGAAATAGCAAAGAATTTGAAGCCCCAAGGAAAGTATAACCTTAGGGAACCTGAAAGGGAAGATCCTGCACCACTGCCCCCTAAATTAGATGTTATACTGGTTCCTGGTGTTGCATTTGAGTTAAAGAATGGGGCCAGAATTGGACATGGTGCAGGTTACTATGATGATTTTTTTCTTAGGTATCAACATAGACATCAACAGGCTACTCAAAATATGCCACTACTTGTTGGACTGTGTCTAAATGAACAAATTGTGAATTCTATTCCAGAAGAATCTCACGATTATAAAATGGATGCAATAATATGTGGGGATGGCAAGTTATATTGGTTCAATAACAAAACTAATCAATACAATACAGCATAATTTTTAAATGTATGGACATATACCCTTGTAATCTATATATGCTATGAACATGATATGAATATAATATGTAAAGGAAAGGCATCTTAAGCTACGTATATAGTATGCAACCAAAACGAATAAATACAATTCAAATGGTTGGAATACCAAATTGTCAGTGAAAATATCATCTCGTTTATCTATCATTTTATAATCTTTTCCACAATATCAGCTTCAAATTTTAGACTTCTTTAACGGAGGCATATCATCTAGTATCAGAGGAGATTCTAAATTTGAGGATCCAGGTTTAAGTTGTTTGTGCACTACATCCGCAGGTATATTTACTTGTTGAGATAATGGTACTCTGTTCTTTAAATACCTAGTTAGCATGGAATACAGATCTCTTCTGGTAAATGGCTTGGCTAAGATATCATTCATACCATGTTGTAAGTATGTAATCAAATCTTGATGCTCTATGCTACCCGTCATAGCAATTATAGGCGTCTCATTGTCGAAGTTTCTAATTATCGATGTTGCAGTTGCACCATCTAAATTTGGCATCACTATATCCATTAGAACTAAGTCAAATCTGTATTTTTCTAATGTTGAAATTGCGGCTAGCCCATCAGTAACCACTTGAACCGTACAGCCATATTTAATTAAAAATTTAGAACATAACTGGATTGATACTTCATCATCTTCTACCAAGAGGACATTGAACCCTTTTTTTAATATTGTATCTCCTTGAGCAAGGTCACCATCAATAGTATTTATATTTTCATCATTTTCTAAAATAGGGTTAGGTAAATCAGAGATAGAAGGTGTTTTATTTGCTTTGTGGATCGGCAGAGGGTCATCTGAATTTTCTCCCAAATTTATTTCGTTATGGACAGACTGTGGGTTAGAAATTCCTGAAGTTGTTAATTCTAGTTCTCTTTGCGGCGAATTTACACTAAACTGTATCATATCTGGTAATTTGATTCCTTGGTCGGCTATAGAAGTACATAAGGTATTGAATTTATTCACTAAAGTATCATTTGCAGTCTTAAATGTTAATAAACTTTCCAGAACTGTGTAATATTTGTTGTTCAACTTTTCGAATTCTCCATTAAGCTGTGAATACCTTTTATTATTGTCTTCTAAATCTCTTGTTAAAAAATCCACTTTCTTTTTAACTTTATTAAATGCATCTATACTAACGGTTTTCTTTTTCAACAAATTCATTGAAGCCTCTGTATCTAAAACATACTCTTGTCCTTCGGTATTTTTCAGTACTAAGCTTCTATCAGTTGGCTTCTTTTGTGTTCCTATCTTTCTTTTAATATTATCTAAATTTTCTTCTTGTCCTCTTTTGAACAATGGATGTTTAAATTCCCAGCTTAACTCACCGTATTGCCATACTTTTCTTTCTTCTTGAGTTCTCTTTACTTTATGAAAGTCGTATTTATTTAACTGACGAACAAAACTTGCGAAGTTTGAATGCTTAAAATGATTTGGCAATATTTGAGAGGTAAATTTACCTGTATCTACAACGACAAAACTATCACCGGCTTCTGTCCATGTTACAATTTCTGGATACTCTCCTCCCTCTAATATACTATATATTTTTCTCACAAATTCATTCTGCTGCTTTGCAGATGCAGATTTATCTGCTTGTGCATTACTTAACCTCTTTTCATTTTGAATATTCTCCGTTTCTTCCTTCACTGAAGGCAATATTTCATTTAAGTCTAAAGAACCTCTATCTCCTACAAATTGTGAATCCATTCTTTTGACAATAATTATTGGATTAAATTTTCAATATTAAATCCAATTATTTTTATTAAATTCAATTTTATTGTCCATAAAACTATATAGTTAACTTCAATTTTTAGATGAAAATGAACTATGCAAAAAATTATCGTAACTGGATGGTAAAATAAAAACAAAAAGCAGTTCTCAAAAAAAACCAAACGATATATACAAGCAAAATAATCTTATTGCTTGCATACGATATTTTTCTAGACATTTATAACATTCGTTTTTTTAATTAAAATCTAATTATATAATTTCTATAATTAAGTTCTTTAAAGTTATTGTCAACATCAATTTTTCAAAAATTCCGATAGTCTCATCTGCTCTTAAGTTGTTCCATAGTTACGCTCCATGGAAATATGGACAAAAAATTAATCACAGTTTATAAAAAAACATCTACTACTGGCTAAATAGGCAAACTATGTTATATCTAATAGTGTAATGTTGCCTTGCGAGCACTTAAAACTTGCAAATACACAGACACATACATAAATAAACTATTTCTAAATTTAGCCAGTCTTCAAATTATGTAGGAGAAGTTATTTAGTGTCTATCAAAGTAACTACATTTCATTTCGGAATAACCTTTTGATGTTATTTTACGAACATAAAATTGTTTAGTTACGTCTTCTATTTTGAAAGAATAAAATCGATTTATTTATATAATTAAATGGGCTTAAATTATGATATATCTAACATTATATTTTCAACCAAATATTATAAACTTTTTAATCTATTTCAAAATACATTTCTACATCTCAAATCTGCCTCCAAATTCATCATCCATATGATGTTGATCAAAAGACATTTGTGAAGGAGAGTTCACTCCGGAATGATTCATATCGTGGTCAGAACCATCATCCTCGTCAATCACATCTTCGTCTGCAGGCAGGTTTGGATCACCTGGTATAAACGAACCTGGTTGCATGAAGTAGGAATTCTGTAACATTTTACGATTGTTGTATCCATTGTGATAAAGGTCGTCCAATGCAGACTCATCAACAAACGTAAAGCCAGCAAATTTTGCTTGCATGGCTGGCGATAATGGTGTTGCTGCCATAAGTTGATGTTTGTTCATATAAGAAGTCGAGGCTTGTGTAAATTCTGGATCAAAATTGGAAGTATCTATTTCTGAATTCAAATGTGGTTTAAATGGAGGTACAATTTTTTTCTCCCTTAACGCATCCCATTCAATATCAGCAAAGAATGGATGAGCTCTTAGTTCTCTACCGTCATCAATAGAACCTAATCTATGATTTGGATTTCTATTTAATAGACCTTTAACGAATGAACGGCCTTCAGGAGAAAGTATATCGCGAGGAAATTTAACTTTACCGAATGCAATTTTTTGATACATTTTCTGGTTATCTTCAGCAAAGAAAGGAGACCAACCACAGCACATTTCGAAAATCAAAACACCTAAGGACCAAAAGTCCACCATCTTAGTATACCCCGTTTCATCTAATAACAATTCTGGAGCCAAATATTCAGTAGTACCACAGAATGTATTTGTTCTGTCTTTTAAGTCAGCTTTAGATAAACCAAAGTCACACAATGCAATATTACCATTAGCATCCAACAAGATATTTTCTGGTTTCAAATCTCTATAAACAATATCGTTGTCGTGTAAGTATTCCAAAGCTAGAACTAATTGCGCAATATAAAATTTTGCGCGATCTTCAGTAAATCTGCCCTCTTTCTGCAAGTGCCAAAACAATTCACCACCTGACATGTAGTCAGTAACTAAGTATAGATCGGTTGGTGTTTGGAAAGAAAATTTTAAACTGACGATGAATGGACATGTTTTTGATGCAGAATGTACCAGAATATTTCTTTCCCCAATTGTGTGTGCAATTTCATTCTTCTTGACAATAACCTTTTTAGAAAGGACTTTCATGGCATATATTCTCTTTGTATCTTTCTTTTTAACTTGATAAACTTGGCCAAAAGTACCTTTACCTAATAACCTTAAAACTTCGAAATCGCTCGGGCCATAATGTCTCTTTTTAGTCGATCTATACTCCCACTTCACCAAGATTTCACCACTAACGTTATCATCAAGCACACGTTTTTGTAAAGTGTATCCTTGACAATTTTTGGCGAAGTTAGTAGAGTTGATATTTGGTCTTAGTTTGATTTGACCTAAAAACATATCGTCATTATTTGAATCGTAAACTGAGATATCTAATTCTGAATGAGCACCTAATACATCGAATATAGTAGTATGGTGCCAAATAGGATTTGTACCATCTCTAGCATTATTATTACAGCTGAGATTTTGATTATTTGAGCTCAAGGTTTTATGATAATTTGAGTTGTTGTTGTCATGCATTAATTTTTCTAATTGAGATGAAGATCTTGTTGTATACAGAGATCTTAGATTTTTGTTATTTTCTTTAATAACGGGAAGTGGATTATGTTTATGAATGTCTATATTTTCTTGGCTTGCATTTATTTCATTTTCATTAGAAGCAACATTTTTCTCAGGGCCATCTGAAATGAATTCCGAGCTTTCAAAAGTACAGACGACATAAGGTTCAGCGTCCTTAGACCTAGTTAGTAAATTACGTGCTTCTATAATTGTAACTTCCAATTTACCCCTTGGAATATCTGTTGTTGGACCTGATGCCTGAGCGGAGAAGTTAGCTCCCTCGGAGTCTTGGCCTTCTTCATTTACCATATCTTGCACTTGCACAAGATTTAAATTATTGATATTATTGCTTAACTGAGATATGCTTCTGCCAATGTTGCTTCTGTTCGAATCTTGCGTTGAATTCGCACTTGTGGTAGTAGCCGTGACATTTTCCTTATTAACTGTTCTTATTGGCGATATTACATGTTGTGAGGGAATGGCACTTGTTGTGCCCATGGCATAAGAACTCGAGCTAATTGCTGTAGTTGGAGTACCAGCTTGAGAGGTCATTGGAAAAAACCCACTAGTGTTATTATGCTTATTTTCATTTGCCATATCACTATTTTTGTATTTGTCCTTAGACTTTGACGTGAAGAAATTCATATTTAAAAGAGAAAGTATGTCTAGGGATGTGTGTATGGATGTGTACGTGTACGTGTACGTGTGCGTTTCTCAATATATATTTAGATATATAGGTGTGTTATGTTGTTCCCAAATTATAAAGCAAATCCGTGAAACTGTTTGTTCTCCTTCAATGTTAGCGAATAAATAATAAAAAAGTTATCTATAAAGTTCCTTTAAATAACAAAAAACCCAAACTGAATAAATATACCCCTTTGTATGCTCTTTTGAGATATAGTATATTTTATAAAAAATCTATATAATAATTACTAATTAACAATCACCATTAGATATTAATAATAATTTGTATATATATATTTTAGAGCTTACCAATTTTTTTATCTTAATATTTAAAAGCTGAACACCAGAAAATTTAACTGGAAACTAGTAAACAATATAACGACTTTTCGAAACCTAACCACTACAATCCTGCTGATAGCATAGTAGATTTTCAATAAAGTCAAGTATTTCAATATCAAGAGCTCGGTTTCCTACTTTCTACGTGTGTTATTATTTCTTTTTTTTTCTTCTTGCGTTTCGAGAGACAAGATCAAAAGACAGGACTCTTGAAAATTCGTAAGGAGCATTTGGATTCGATGTTCAAGAGAAGGCTATTGTTTTGACTTTTTCAGAGATCGGAGCTATCAATGAAGGTAAATTATGATAAGAGAGTTGTAAGAGCCTTGGTTCAATATTACGATGCATGCGTTTTGAACTTATGCTACTGCCCATGGACAAGGATCTAACGTTGTGAGGTGTCAATGTTTTGTACCGTGCGTACTGTGACAACACTATTAAGGTAAACTTGGCTTAGGTACCTTTGTGTGTGTGTGTCTGTATTTGTTTTTTTTGTAAGAGGATTAGTTTTGAACAATAGTACATCAAACTAGGCTTTAAACTTTATTCCGTATACTATTCGAGTATATAGATATGCAATCACTGATTCGTTATTTTTTATCTTGTTCAGCATTCTAATCCTACGAAGCCGTTTGCTGAGTGTTTGTTATACAGTGGCAGCTTGTTAATGGCGGTGGGTGATGGGTTTTCCTATTCTTCCTTCTTGAAACAGGAAGATCTGCTTGCAACAATCCATTGCCGCATACTTAGAAACACAGTATGCGGTACTGCAGGTAAACTACAGACTATACATGATCTGGGTTCCGGAGTTTCTACGGGAAGTTACTGTAGAGTTGTTTTTGGGCACCTTATTTTTTTTTTTTATTTTCTTTTTTGCTTTCCATTTCCTTGTATTTCCGATTATTGCTGGCGACGACAGAGTATCGGCGGAGAAATGGGGGAGGATGATGTCTGTTTACGGAAGGAACATTGATGCAGACCCCGGTGTTTGGGTGTAAGGACGCTTATTTTTTTAAAACAAAGAAAAAAAAGAAAAAATAGTGATATATGTGCTCTTGTTATCCTTGGAGAAGCCGACAAAGAATTTATATGAGCGCTAGGTTATGTTTACTGATCAAACCGTTTCTCTGCTATTGTTGTTTGATGCTTTTCCTGATTGCAGTTATATTGGATTGCTGCAACTGTTTCGGGTAGCTTGGCAGCCGAATTCTGTGTGTGCGTGTATTTGTTTTCCCTTTTGGGCGCCTTGTCATGCCAGAAACGGACAATACAGGTTTTTTTTTGTGCGACGAATGCACAGAGTCTGTAAGAACAGAAATACGTATGTCTAAGAAGCGTAACAAGATAGGAAGAAGAGGATGCGCATCCCAACACGCTTTTGGGCAGTCCGAACAGAAGCAAACAGTAGACAGTATCAAACAGAGATTTAAAAAAAGAAAGTAATCACAAAACATCTTTCCACCAATGGTCTCTCTGCATTGTTACAACTCTGTAACACTCGAAATTAAACTTTTTCAATTTATCTGAACTGCCTGTGCTATATTCTGAGTTAATAGTGCTATACGTCGGTCGATAAGAATGTAGATAAGTAATAAATATCGGAGAGAAGAAGAAGAAGAAGAAGAAGGAGAATGTATTCCTATATCTTTTCGCTCTGTCGCGGGAAACTTAGCGATATGTGGCTCAACGTCGGAAGTGATACAATGAGAGTGTAAACTTTCTTCTTTTCAATTTCAGAGTTGCTCCGATGAGGAGCAAGGGGGGGTTATGTCGCGTGACTGCGACACACCCGGACACCATTGATAAACCCATACATTATTGGACGTCAAATCTTTTTGTGAAGAAAAATAGAAAAGTTTAAAAGGTCGAAAAAATTGGAAACGCTTAAAATATTTTGTGTCAATTCTTATTAAAGTGTTTTCTTCTATTTACTAATGTGTGCAAAAGATCAAAAATCATGGTTATTATTCTCAACCAGTTTAGGTTCAGCGAAACTTAACTCTTGTCTCCCTACGAAATAACCCCTTTAGACAGAACCTCCTGTCTAAGGCCCATTGGCTAGGCAGAACATTTGTAAACCATCTCTCACTGGACTCTCTTACTTTACCACCGAGCTCTTGTTTAACCGCTATCAAGTTCAATTTATTTCTATTGTCATTACAATAGATTTTTCGGTAACTTTTCACTATGTGGAAATATTAGTCTATCGTTCACCATTAACTTCACTTACACCGTTGTTCATCTCAGTTGTAATAATTTATCTTCTCACTTCAGTATTGTATCAGAAGTATTGTTACTGTTAATTGAAAATTATTCCTGTAATAATTTTATGTTCTGATATAGTTAATACAGAATCTTCAATATATTAAAAATAGTAGTTAAATACTATTTAAAAGCTGTTACAATTTATTCTTGGAATATTTCACTTGTTTACTGACTCTCAAGCAGAATACCATATCATTAAGTAAAGATGGCTAGAGGACCGTATGTTAAAAACCTATTGAATCTTTGATAACAAATAAGCAAATTATAATATTGGATATAAAGGAAAAATAAGTAAATTAATGGAACAAAATGAGGTTTATGTTTATGCCTAGCAACCAAATGGAGATGTTAATGTAATACTGTTCAACAAGCGAATGAATTAGGACAATGATGAAATTACCGTCATGTTATACTATTATAGTAATGAACTACGATTCAAGTTTGAAGTGAATCGTCATGGCTTAGTGGTTAAATACAATGATTGGTTGAAGCTTCGATTGTAAGCAGAATGAAGAACAAGTTCTTCTCCTGTTTCCAATTTATAAAAATGAAATCAAGATAGTAAAATGATGAGGTCAAATTTTTAGGTTCAGCTAAGTTTTAAGTCTTTATGTTGAATTACTTTCACTGTCTGCAACTAGCAGTTCATTCGTTGAGTTGCTTGTCATATTGAAATCACAGGCCGATTGAAATTAATGTATATATTTTTCCGTTATCCAAATATTAATCACTAAATGAATAAGTCACTAACAATAATGCAACTACTATTCTATATTAATCTTTAATATATTATATGGTTTTTATTTTTCAACAGAAAGAAGCATCTAAAGAGATTAGCAGCTCCACACCACTGGTTATTGGACAAACTATCTGGTTGTTACGCTCCAAGACCATCTGCTGGTCCACACAAATTGCGTGAATCTTTACCATTAATTGTTTTCTTAAGAAACAGATTAAAGTATGCTTTAAATGGTCGTGAAGTCAAAGCTATCATGATGCAAAGACACGTTAAAGTTGATGGTAAGGTTAGAACTGATGCTACCTACCCAGCTGGTTTCATGGATGTCATCACTTTAGAAGCTACCAACGAAAACTTCAGATTAGTTTACGACGTTAAAGGTAGATTCGCTGTCCACAGAATTACCGATGAAGAAGCTTCTTACAAATTAGGTAAGGTTAAGAAGGTCCAATTGGGTAAGAAGGGTGTTCCATACGTTGTTACCCACGATGGTAGAACTATCAGATACCCAGATCCAAACATCAAGATCAACGACACTGTTAAGATCGACTTAGCTTCTGGTAAGATCACTGACTTCATCAAGTTCGATGCTGGTAAATTAGTTTACGTTACCGGTGGTCGTAACTTGGGTAGAATTGGTACTATCGTTCACAAGGAAAGACATGATGGTGGTTTCGATTTAGTTCACATCAAGGATTCCTTAGACAACACCTTCGTCACCAGATTAAACAATGTTTTTGTTATTGGTGAACCAGGTAAGCCATTCATCTCTTTACCAAAGGGTAAGGGTATCAAATTATCTATTTCTGAAGAACGTGACAGAAGAAGAGCTCAATCTGGTTTATAAACTAAATCATTTTGATATACTTCATTTCTGTCTTAAAATTAGTTAATTTTGTACCAAATATATAATTTCTTACTTAAAGAATAAAATATACTTTCTTCATATATAAATCAGAACGTTATTTTGCTTTTCTATAAAACTCTTAAATATGTTTAATTTAATGAAGTTAAATTTTATATGTGATCTGATAGGATTCACTGAACTAACCATTAATATTAAATGTACAATTAATACCTTTAAAAATAATAAATAATGTCTTTTCAGTAACGAAAATATTTACAGTACTGTGTTATATAACTATGCCTTTTTTTTTATATAAGTCCCACTAACTCCGCTTGAACTTCTCTGAAACCCTCAATCATTGAATATTTGTTATTGTCATCCAGATCAGATTCAACAAGAGCGTTCACGGCATTCCCTGCAACTAAAAGTCCAGGAGGTCTTGACCCGATGTCTTTAATAACATCAGGTAAATATTTTAGCAATGTTCTTGTGACACGTTGATCTTTACACGAAGCTCTTTCAACAATAGCAATTGGGGTATTTGGTTTCCATGAGTTTTCAAGTAATGCTTTAGTTAGAATATCAGCTCTATGTAGCGCCATCAAAAAGACAGTGGTCCTTGACTCAACATATTCCGGAATAGTTGGCAAAGCACCTTTTCTTCCTGTTCCAGTGCAGATCAATATTTGATCAGCAATGCCCCTTTGAGTCGCTGGTATTTTTGAAACGACTGTAGCAGCCAATGCAGAGCTTATTCCAGGCAAAACAGTAGGAGTAAAGCCATTTTCCTTGAAATATAAAAATTCCTCACCTCCACGACCAAATATATATGGATCACCTTGCTTTAAGCGAATCACTTTCTTACCTTCTGTTAATGCTGTTATACCTCTTTGTAATAATTCTTCCTGGGCCTTTTCAGCATGTCCTGGGAACTTTTTTGCAAAGAATATCTCGGTATCTTTAGGAATTAAATCTATGATAGTTTGAGGTACTAGTTTATCAGCCAACACCAAATCAGCTGATTTAATTTCTTGCAGAGCACCCACTGTCAACATGGATATTGAACCAGGACCGCTTCCTACTAAACTTATTGAGCCTTTCTGAGGTTTATCAACAACGATCGCTGATGTATCGTTGTCTAATTTTAATCTTTTGACTACTGTTTTGTTATCTGCTGAATAGTCTTCTGTATTTAGTTGTGTTTTCCTTGTCGTGGCTAAATTAGATATGTTCTGATTATTATTAAAGTCAGATTCGGATAGGTCTTCCAGTCTGACTTCTGAAAGTTTGTTCAATGGGTAATACTCCATGATTTGTGACAACCATCTTGATCTTTTTAACCTTTTATCAACTACATTCATTTGGAATTCTTTAATGTGTGTGTTAAAATTGGATGAGTCCCAGACATCTTCATCAGCAGATAATCCATAGTTTATAAAACTATTTTCAACAAAAGTTTTATCTCTCGATGCTGATAGAGCTATTATTGAATTCAATTTATCTTCTTTGATGATTAAATTCCGTAATCTGCTCATATTAATGACGACATCAGAAATATTTTCTGGTAGACTATTTACAATTTCTCTTTTAATTCTATTTGCCAGTACACAACCTTGCCCATTGGTCGTCACCGAAATTTGTAAGCCGCTCTTCTTTGAATCAGTGAATGTTGATATTAAATTGAAAGTAGAATATTCTGGTTTCTGATAAGAGCAGATTGGAATTCTCAATTTTAAGCATTGATCATATACTTGTTCTATTATATTAATATCTTCATCAAATAGAAATACTTTATCTACAATTTTATGAACCAACGTTCTTCCGCATGTAGTTAAATCGGTCAAAGCAAAGGTCTTTGGTTTTAATTTGATCTGAGATTTATCAAAATATTGCTTAAATTCTAATTGTATTCTCTTAATCTGATTTTGCTTACTTTCTACAATGATGGGAGTAGCACCGGATTCAATAATTGCTTTGACTCTATGTTTGAAAGTATTTGTTTGATTAGAGCCAATGATCAAGTGAATCTCATTTTCAATTTTTGAAGAAATGATTAATGGTAAATGTGGATATGACATTTCTAGTTACTAGATCTATGTTATCGTTATAAAGTTGAGATTTTACTTTTTTATGTTCTTATTAAATTTTATATCCCTCCAAGATCTAATCTTTGAATTTTTAAAGGTGTCAATATATGTGGCCTTTTATAATATTCTTAATAACCAAACATGATGTACTGACTATGTCTAGAGATTTCTTATTGAACTTTCAGGTACATCAATTGCAAATAGTCATTGAATATTATCCCAGAAAATAACTATGGCTTTTACTTAAACCTTGAGATGACTTGTATGGTTAGTAGCCATTGTGATTATTCCCATTCGAAAACACTATATTATAGTGGCTCAACTTCCATTTTCCATAATCGATTATGTATACAAGATTTCATCATCCGAGGGACCTTAAAAATTAATGCCACATCTGTGTAACAATAAATTCAATGTTGCCTGAATTTAAAAGAAAGCTATATTCCTGCGCGTAATGATGATTTATGACTGTTGTGGCTTTTTTTCTATATAAAAAGTAATAACAGTTTCTATTCACGTGACGTTTTATATATACACATAAATGGAAACGAAAGAAAGCTGTAAATGATTCTACTAGGCACGTGACTGAGTGATTGGCACGTGACAGCAAAACAGCCATAAAATTGTCACGTGCGCAAAAATTCTCCTTGATATAACAACAATATTGTATCTGATGTATTGCTTGGCCCTTAGGTTAGTTCTTTCACGAAAATTGAACTGTTCTTTATCATTTTGTTATATATTTTGGGAGTAGTTTGGTGGGAGAAATTAACGATAGGATGCACATGTGCTTGTTGATATCTACCTATATACTTTAGAAAACGTCAGATATGAAGTAGCTACGAGCATGATACGACAGTCCGCTCTATGCATGCATGTAATACGGTGATAGTTCTGTGTTTCATGCTTAGGTTTGTAATTTTCAACTCTCACCAACAAATCACTTATAAAAAGATTACACCCAACTCCGTAGTAGCAGACTATTCTATCATATATCCTCTTGTATAAGTTCTTAACTTAAAAATTTGTTTCAGCAAATAAGAAATAACATAAAGAAGTTATTATAGAGCTCTTCTCAGTTGGTTCTACTATGGTAAGAAATTATATACAGTTAACAGGTATTGTCAATAGTGTCTCGGAAGCGGAGACGGAAGCGGAGCGTGAGAGACTGAGAAAAGGTTTCCGTTTCCGAAAGTTTTGAAATCTCCCATCTGCACTGTTGTGTGCGTGCGGGGTTCGAGCTGAGTAAAGAGAATATTCCGACAAAAAACAAAAAACAATCTGTTCGATGGTTGTGCGGTTGACGCATACTTACATGGCAGGTATTACGAGAAAGGAACAACAGGGTATATATTGCATCGTTTTGTCAGATAGAGATAAAACGTAGTAGTACCCAAAGAGAGGTTGCTCGCTTTCGTATCGAGAATAAATCAGTAGTAAATGGCACGGCAATACAGAGACACACGCGGCAATGGAAAACCCAAAATTGAGCAGTGTAATACTAGTAGCAAATAATTTTTAGAGTTCTATGTCGACGACCCTCACAGAGTTAGTCTTATAAGCTTGTACCCGTATAGTAGTGTGTTTTTTCATCTTATTTATAGTTTTACTTCCCACTGAGAAATCATGCATAATCTTATTTCCAAAAGAAAGAACATTGGAAAAATAAATTCCGCAATTAATACCACTTTTGGATAACGCTGATTCTCTTTTTTATCTATTTTTTTCTTGTTTCATAATTTTTGTATTTTCTGTTTCCCTTTTTGGACCATCCTTTCTCTCACCAATTACTTGGAACATTTGCATGCTCCGAGGATTACTCTCCAGGTTCTCGTCGTTTGAGGCTCCCAGTCTTCCTCACTCACAAAAGAAATCAATTTCCATTGACATTCTTGCTTAAGCTTCGAACTTGTTATATTTCGAGTTGGGCAAAGTATAAATAATAATATTTCATGCATATGGATTGTGAATGTGAATGTTTTCTTGTCTGTCAGGGTTAATGTCTGTGGGTGGTATGTGCAACATTTACACAATGTTAAGAAAGGTTGTTCATTTTTTACTATTATTGTTGTTGCTAATCCAGACTGATACGTCAACATATGAACCCTGCGCAGGGCCTCAGGATGGTTGAGATAATTCTTGCTATGTATGTTTGGAAGCGACACGGATATGTGAAACGAAAAGATAAGACGGAAGTAAAAATTTTTCTTTTTCTTGTTTTTCACTTCCTTCCACGGAAGAATATCTGCTTCTCATAGTAAATGCGATGAAATGCACGCGGGGATCCCGAGATTCACACGTCGATCAAGGAACACATATTTAAACGGAATTGAGATGTTTTGATTCATTTCGTACTGTAGAATTACTTCGTACTATTGCCATCTCAGAATCTTTCAATTTTTCGATGTTGACAATACAGTGATGAATGATGATAATAATCGTTTATCTATTATGCTTTCGGTATTCTTGTGCAGAGATTTCTTTGTATCTTGCACTCGGTATGAATGCATCGATGATGCAAAACACAAACTAGTACACATATAATTAATAATAATTAATAATTAATAATCATTAATGCTACAGAACATCCGGATATTTTCTTCTGAACAGACGGTTTGTTAGGTCCATTATTATAATTATCTCTAATTTAGCTACTTCAATATAATTAGGTCTTCGTAAAATTTTTTTAATTCAAAGCTTAATACCAAGCATTGTTTACTGATTATGCACTCACAAATTATTCTGACAACCGTCAAAAATATATATATATACATAAGAATTTTATTTAAATCATAAACATTTTTTCTTGTGTAAGCTTGTTTGATTTTATTTTTATTTTCAATTGCTTCTAAATATCATCCAAACAGCACATATTCAAAAAACTTCTTAACGATGAGTGGTTATTTACCCCCTGCATTTCTAGAGGATACTCTAAAATCAGTATCGGCTAACGTTACCCACATCTATCCAAATGGTACAATAGAAATTATCCACAGAAAATCTTATTATAGCGGTCTAGTTCCAAATCTAGGTTTCAATATCGCTATGATCGTAATCTGGTCCATCATCCTAGGTGCAGAGACTCTATCATTATATTTCAAACAATATTGGTTTAGTATTACATTTATTTGCGCAGCATTACTAGAAATCGTCGGTTATGCAGGTAGAGTATGGTCACATTTCAACTTATACGCAAGATCCGCTTATTTAATGCAAATGATTTGTTTGACAATTGCTCCTGTTTTCACAATGGCTGGTATGTATTATCAACTAGCAAAACTGATAGAAATTTATTCTCATAAATTCAGTATTTTACCTTCTCCAGTGCTATATTCTCAAATCTTCATCTTCTGTGATATTGTGTCATTAGTTGTTCAAGCTGCTGGTGGTGGTATATCCGGTGGCGCTGTTAAGAGAGATAAAAGTGTAAAACCAGGTGAGCATGTTTTCATTGCTGGTTTATCCATCCAAGTTGCCACTATGTCCATCTTTTTGTTCCTGTGGTGTCATTTCGCATATCTGGTCTTTTACAAATCAAGAATGGATCATTTAGGATTAAAAGGTTTCAAAACTCATTTCAAAATTTCCCAAATATGCAGTGTATCTCAAGAAGATATTGATTACATGTATAGAGAAAAATTTGCTCCATTAAGAAATGATACGACATCTAAGGCTAGACACCTCTCATTCAAATGGTTTGCTTGGGCATTTACAGTTTCCGTTTGTTGCATTTTCGTTAGATGTGCTTATCGTCTAGCTGAATTAGTAGACGGTTTCAAAGGTTTTATTATTACGCACGAAGTCTATTTCATTATTTTAGATGCTGTCATGATTTCATTTGCGACTGTTATTATGTTGGTCATCTTCCCAGGTATTGCCTTCAATGGTAGAGAAGTTAACATTCCAATCACCAGAGGAAGAACAGATCCAGAACTAGACCAATCTGAAGATCCAGAGGGACAATCTAGTTCTAGCGCCATGTCTGAAAAATCTGGTGGTCCCGAAGATAAGACTACAGAGCTTGAGGAGAAGAAATCTATTTTCAAAAAGATCTTCAACAATCCTTTTAAGAAATAATCACATAGAATTATAAACTAACTCATCTGGTCAATTCGACTAGATGCCTTCCACGCATAGTATCCCTGAATGACTTATCAACATTACACTTAATATCCCTGCACATAGAACTGATATAGTTAATTTGCTTTATAGTTTTTTTTACCTATTTAAGTTCAATATACGTCCTTAATAATAATAATCAATTGATTATCTTTAATTTTATGTTTACTGAGTATATATATTTGTATTACCTAAAAGATTAATACCCAGTACAGATATCTATGAATATATTATATAATTTTACATTAATACTTTGCAGAGAGCTATATTTGACTTGAATACAATGTAGCCAAGGTGCTGCATCTCATAAAAGTTATGATTTTTTCTAATTCTTTATAGTTTTGACCATCTTCTTTAACGTTAGAATATTGATCAATAAATACACTCAGTTCTTCAACTGTGATAAACTGTGTTGGCTCATTAATCTTATTATATATCCTTTGTAGCACCTGGAAGTTATTGTTGTAGGAAATAGTCTTTTCATTATTAACAAACAGTCTGCTCCCATTATATGCAGTGTGCTGCTTACCAAAGGGTATTATGAAGTCTCGTACAATCTCTAGGAAAGATTTCTTAATTCGAACAGGATTGTCGATTGCAAAAAATTTATGTTCTGGGAAATTTCGATTTATCAATTTGAACAATTGAATCAATCTTGTAGGAATATTATAAATTTGATTTGGAGTTGCATTTTTAACATTACCTGCAAAGTAATACTGTATAGCTTGTTCACACCAGTAATCTACTTCTCCTTCGAAAAAAATCTTTTCATCTTTTGTTTTTAGTGAATCAACATCGACGTACAATTGTTTCCATTTCCCTTCAGACTTTGAATATGTAACTGTATCATGTGCCAAATATTTTATAATGTCATTGAATAATAGGATGTAAATTGGGTCATTCTCGATGATGAGTTCCTGTATAGCTGGGTTTATGGCATCACCGTCTTTATTATCCGCAAAAATTGGCAAACCGTCTAGTACAACTATATTTTTTGGCAATGTTTTTTTAATTCTTAATAACGTTTCCAAAGTTTTAATATTTCCCTTATCATACTGATGTAATGGTAACAAATAAATTTTAATTTTTGTAAACATATCTGGGGATAATATTCGTCTATAGAACTCAATTAAATTTGTTATCAGATGCAAAGATTGCTCCAAATCCGTATAGACATTAATCAAATTTAGATCATAATAAGGGTAGTAATTTAATTTGTAATTGATTATAAAATATCTTGCAATGGCATTAATTAAGGTTGGATTAAAACTATTTAAATTCTCAAATAAATGCAGATTTTCATTACCGTATTGGTTTGTGAAAAAATTTGAATCGTACTTGACTTTCTTAGGATCGTAACTATAGAAATTTAGATTTGATTTTAAATTTTTTGCATTAAGTGATTCATAGTGGTCCCTTAACGGAATAATAGATTTTGAAGAATACGTTCTTAAAGAGTTTGCGCTTGAAATGAGTGTCCTCTTGTTTAAGCCTGATAGCATCTGAACCAGGACCATAGCTTTAACAACTTGTAGATACATGTAAACACAAGAATACTAGCTCATCCTGTTCAAATTAATAGTTTCACAAGTCTAAATACTATTTTATTAGTATAGAATTTCATTTCTATATGTGTTAGAACATGCATTTTGTATGGGGGAGTTTTGATGCTGCTCTATGTAATTTGAAAGAAACCCTTAAAACCAAGACGATTGAGCCCTCCTCAAAGTTTCAATCATCTAGGGCTTCCAAAAGGTATTGCAACCCTATTGGCACAGCTGGCCTGAATGGTACTGAAAAGGTTTATCCGAGGAGGCGCTGCGGTATTGTAGTGGGAAACCGAGTGTTATGGTAATGGCTGCACTATTTAGCCTGCGGTGGAAACCTATAACAGAGTAACTGAAAGGTAAACACCGGAGAAGGTTGTTGGTCGCTGGCCCCGCATTTCCGCTGGAAAATAGTTGGCTGACCATCGCCGCAGCAGCAAAAACTTATCCCCTCATTTGTCCAATTTGCCTATTGGTGCGCTAATTACTGTGGCAACCTGTTGGAATGCACGCGCGCACTGGCAAAAGGTGCAAAAACAGAACAAATAGCACAGACATTACTGTATCACTGTCATATCAGTATTACCACGGGTGTCCGTGCACAGGCTCCACTTCCTTGCCAACTGCCACCGAGACGCCGCACAATAATATACTTTGTGCACAATTTTCCGTCTGCAACAGATAAATACTCGCATCAATTTAACGGAACATGGTACGCCAAAACGCGGAGGCAGCCGTGCGTCTGGGATCTCGGCACAACGTGCCTCATGCAACAACTGCCTCCGATGCTCGGAGGCAGTTGTTGCACTTTTTCCTTTGTACGCGTATTACACTCGTCTCCGGTCTTTGCAACAGCTGGCCCCTCATGAGTTCTCCGGCCAAATAGAGTCTCCTCCCCCCGTCATACCCGTCGCCTCATTTCTCGGAATTTCTATTTCTTGAAGAAACGCCTGGAGAAGTACGTTTTTGCACGATAGTCCAGGACAATCGTAAACTCTATCATTGGCTTTTTTCCATTTCCCAAATGTATAGTAGTACAATATATATCGTCAACGGCTCAACCAATAAGTAATAACTACTGAAAAACTACTTGACTATATTTTTCATTCAAAGTATTTATACTTATATATATCAATCTACATCAGTGTA
Organism: Tetrapisispora phaffii CBS 4417; assembly: GCF_000236905.1. Lineage (NCBI taxonomy): Eukaryota > Fungi > Ascomycota > Saccharomycetes > Saccharomycetales > Saccharomycetaceae > Tetrapisispora > Tetrapisispora phaffii. The sequence continues at coordinate 32,732 of NC_016522.1, forward strand.
TTCTTGTTGTTCCATATAACAATAGAGAAAGCTACACGGATCAAAACAATAAGAATAGACTCGACAATATCGATAGGCGAAAGAATTGTTCATATCCATTGCATGCTTGCAAAATGAATGGTTCGTATCATAACAAAACTACGATGACTACTTCAAATTCAACAAATTTCGTAAATGCTCCCTTCGAGTATTCGGAGAGAGCTAGAGATACCATTAAGAAGAAATTATTGTTTTCACAAAAGAATACCAATGCTAGCAACCGTAAGAAATCAAAAATATTATCAAGAACATGCTCAGACGACGTCGCAAGTGCGTACAGTGCTATCTCGAACCAGTCATCCATATTCTCTAATCCATTGACAGTCACTACAACATCAAGCCATTTTTCTTCCTCTTCTGTACCTACAGAGAAAATAGTAACTACAATTACATTAGAAGATGCTTTGCCAAAGACTTTTTATGATATGTATACGCCAGAGATACTAATGTCAAATCCATTGAACTTATTTCATAATGGAAGACCAAAATTCACCAAAAGAGAATTAATGGATTGGGATTTGAATGATATCAGATCATTGTTAATAATAGATAATTTGAAACCGGAATGGGGGGATAATCTTCCAAGCATAACATTACCAAACAATCAGCCAAATGCATCGAATATAAACTTCAGATTTCAATTACTACCGTTAAATTCAAGCGACGAGTTTATAATAGAAACACTAGTAACGTCAGATTTGTATAAAGAAGCAAACCTCGACTACGAATTCAGATTTACCTCGGCAAGATACACAGTGGCATTAGCAAGAAGACGGCATGAACAAATGCTATTACAGCAAGGTGTACCGCCAAACCAAATAAATAAGAAGGAATTGCATTTAAGTAAACCAGAATGGAGAAATATAATAGAGAATTTTCTGCTCAATATAGCAGTGGAAACGCAATGTAGAGCAGATTTTAAACAACAATGTTCACAATTTAAAAAATGGAAACAAGAACACCATCAACAACAAATGCAAAATTTCTCAAATTTAAAGAAACCTCATATGCCTCCACCAAGTGGATTACCATTATATACTATAGTAGAAGAAGACAACAGCGACGAGAATATGTCGTCAAGTAAGGGAAGATCCAGTTCTTCTCTCTTGAGAAAGACATTAATGAAAAATCTCCAGTCGAAAACACTAAAGACATCTTTTAATAAAAATAACACATCATCAAGCAATAATACCAATACCTGTAATAACAATAACAATAATATTCCAGACACTCATAACATTAATAATTTGAATTTAAATAATAAACTTGGCAAGATAACATTAGCAAAAGAAGAAAAAGCCGATATATGGGCTCATTGCCAATCAGAAGTCTATCAAAGACTTGGACTTGATTGGAAACCAGATAGAATGTCAATTGGCTAAATACCACAATATATTTTCCTTATATGGTTTAGATATGTATGTATAAATCCTGTAAGAAGTATAATAATATTTTAATACTTAATCTATATCAAATGCGATTATATTTTTTATTATTTTTTATGACCTATTTTTAAAACTAATAATTAAATTTCACCCAATTCCTTTGCTCTTTTAATGGCTGTCGTCATTTGCTGTTCAGCGGCCTTCTTCATATTTTGGCCTGCAAATTTGATGAAGATTGGCATCAATGCAGTATTAATACCAATCCATGCAACCAAAATACCATAATTTCTACCCATTTTATGCTTCGATAAATCTAAGAAGATAACTTTGTATAGATCAATAGCTTGATGAACAGGCGTCATGTAACCAAACCTGTAGAAATTATTACTTAGAACCATTGGGAAGAATGATGAAGAAATGTTTACAATAATGAAGGTAATAATCCACATTGCAAGATATGCTGCATCAATAGAGACAAGCAAACCAACCATATTTTCGTTTGCACCACCTAATGCCATCATGGTTAAAAATGTTGTCATCCAATAGACCACAAATCCACCTTTTCCAAATGCTTTTGTAAAGTCGACCTGATAAATGGCTGATATAGTACTGAAAAACAATGAAAGAATAAATAATGTAGCTGACATGATCACAAACCTATAGACCAAATATGGCAGCGGTCTCATCTTCTGTGCTACTAAACCATGAGTCTTACCCCATAATGCAAATTGTACAACCGTAATAATCAATACATAAATAGCACCCACTTGCAAAGGTGATAAAACCACTGCATCTGCGAAAGGTCTATAGTCGATGTAATTGAATGCAAAGTCACTTGCACCGATCACTTTTGCATTATAAGCTGCATTAGTTATGTTAGACGGTATCATGTTACTTTGCTCCAGAAGTGGGAGGACAGCTTGCTGAAGAAATTGTGTATTCAATAATCGTACTGCAATTGCTTCAAATTGTTGAACGAGTGGCAGAATAGCAGATTTTAGATTTGTTGGATCTCTACCCGATTCGTAATAGACGTTAATAAAGTCCGTTGAATTAAAAACGTCTGCAGCATTTGTGTTTGTGAAGGAATCGACTATTGTGGATGTGATATTTTGTTTGAAATCCAAAGCAACCCAATATTTTTCTTCATGCAATAAACTTAATACTTTGTCATCGATTTGTGAAACATTGTCAACCTTGAAACGATCCATGAAAGCCGATTGATTATAAACATGCCACGTACCAGAGATACTATCAGATTGTAAAATATTGTTTAATGTATCGGTGAAGTTTGTATTCAAAGTTGAAATAACTTGGTTGTCGCTTGGATAAGCTACATCATCTTGAATGACGGCTAAAAAATTAACTTTATGGTAGTATGCCTTTCTATTATAAGTAGCACCCCAATATATTAGCAGGATAGTGAAACATAATAAACCCAATATGGTTAGAATTTTAACGTAAGCAAAGGCTACAATTTTTCTGGTAGCAGCCATCTCTGGATCCAAAAAACCATATTTTGGCGGAGGACCACGGTTAGTTTTTCCATTCTCCAGATCGTTACTAGCTTCTCTGTTATAACTTTTTTCAGAAGTTATAGTGCGATTGATAGCATCAATATTCTGAATTGTATTCGAAAAAGTTCTATTAATGTCCATTGCACTTGCATATTCTTGAACGGCAGCCAAACAATCATTGGTTGGGAATTCTGCAGGTCTTTTCAGTGACTGTGTGGACGAAGTAGCGCTGGCTCTGTCATCATTATCTAATCTCGAGCTCCACTCTTCACTTGTCACCATTTTATTGTATTATTTTCGATTATAGTCTTTTATGTAATTACCCTAAAGCACAAAGTTTAGATTTGAAAATATATATATATAGTTTATCAAACAACAAGAGACAGACAAAAAAAACAAAAGGTTCCCTAACGACTAGTGTTTATATACTAATCGTCAAAGATGCTATTATCCATTCCCAAAGCTCCGATTTCTTTATCTATCCATTGCATTTACTTAGAGAATAAAGTGAACTGCAGGACAGATTCGATCTCAATACTAGTTTGAACAAATAAGATGAGTATACAGTTACCATTTTGTATCTTGAGTATTAATATTTAACGTTCAAATGGCATCTTAGAATGTTAATGAATTTTCAACGAATCTTATTTCCGTTCAAGCTGGGCCGGAAACATCTCTGCGCTTGCGGCTACACAAAACCCTCCAGACATAAGGTTTTTTTCCCTTTCAGTTCGCAATATTAGTTTTTCGAAAACATTGGCCAACTGGTAAGCTGCACTGAAAGAGAAACGAACATTGGCAGGCCGCATAAATAGTTTGATGCATTCAGATCTCTCAGATGCTGATGGGTTACCACGGTTCATTATTAGTAATATAAAAGTTTCCCTAACGTACGCGAAATGTCCTATCTAGAGCTGTTTGCGAGCATTAAGACGTTGTGTTGTGGGTTGTCATTGTGGATTACATACATTATACATGCGGGAAGGAACTACTTTTTTAATTTCCGTTTGCCAGCTGTTATTTCCGTTGTGCACCGGGCATCTTTCTTGATCATGTGACTTCGAATTGTATTTGCTCCGTTCGAACCCCGGTTTGCGCCATTCCGTGTTTCGGGAAAGTCGAGCATTACCCGCACCTGCATGCATTTTTAACTACCCTGCCACAACAGTCGTCAACCCGGCCTGAACCCCCCAACAACTCACGCTCTGACAGTCAACGTCACATGAGGAGCCAGAACACTCTGTCGAAGGTGTTCACTCAGTCACTCCCAATGCCGCCCCTTCCCGGCCTGCGCACCCCATATCAGAACAGCAACGCAAAAAGATTGTCCATTTCCTACTCATTCATCCCGCATTCTGAACAAATACTCTCACTGTAACCTTCCTGAATGCGCATTAACAGCACTACTGTTTTCACCCTTTTTGTCTACCTTAATGCTGTGATCAACTGTATGGTATATATATCTTGACTTATCCTGCAGACAGGAGGAGGAGGTGGAGAAAGGGGAGAAGGCAAAGGCAAACGTTAAGGTAACATGTAGTTTTTTCTTTTAAGTCTTCTTTTCATTTTATCAATATAACAGCTTGGTTTATATTTAAATTGTTCCTTTTGCAATTACACAATTTTCTTATCTCTAATTCAACCAATTCATCTTAAGATACACCACCACCACCCACCAAAACACATACAATATGGACGCTGCTAAAATTATCAATATCATCCTGGCTTTATTCCTACCTCCTGTCTCTGTCTTCTTAGTCAAAGGTTGGGGTAGAGAATGTATAATCGATATCGTCTTAACCATTTGTATCTGGTTCCCAGGAATGTTGTACGCTCTGTACATTGTTCTGCAAGATTAAGTTGCATAGTCCATTCGAAGTACGTACTTTAACGCTATCTATCTATATCTACATATAAAATCATATATTAGCAATATACGAATATGTTTGTTTTCTTTCGGTTCTGTTAAACTATCATAAGTATATATATATACAGGTCACTTAGATATTTATCTACATGGCGCTAGGCTGAGCATGCGTGCGTGTGCGTCAGATGTGAAATGGAAGCGGTGTTTCTTATAACTCAGGTGCTAGCATTTCCATCAATGGAGATTGAATGAATGCAACTCCAGCGACAAAGAAAACACTATTCACAAGAACTGTGAACATGGGTGATTCTTTGAATTCTTCGAATTTGGATTTTGGTTTCGTTGGGGCTGCTCCTGGCACGTTGAAAATACCTGACATTCTAATGTTTATCGATTCTTACTCTAACGTGGCTTGTTCTCATTAAGGACAACACATATCTGATACAAGCAATGTTGCACCTCATTTATAAGTTTGATCCTTTTACTTGTGTGCATTTATTCTTTTTCCGCACTGCCGATTGCAAAGTGCTGTTGTTGAAGTTCCTGTGTTTTTTTATGCGGTCGTGAAATGTGACAATAATATGTTTGTATTTATATATGTATGAAATTCGTTCGTTAAAGCTTTATTACATCTATATATATGTATATACATGAATGTATTTCTATTTTGATGCCTATGCTGTTTTAGTACAATTGCGAACACTATTGCATCCCAATCAAACTCAGTTCAAGAGTCCAAACTCTACGGATGTGTAGTTTCAACGGAATTGTGATTTTTCTTAATTCGGATCCATCATCTTTTAAAGGAGCCACAAGCCTAATGGTTTTAACACCATCATCGGATGATGTCTCTATATAGTTTCCGTAAACTTCGACATTTAAATTAACACTTTCACCACCCCACCAACATTTTCTTGCAGGCTTTCTCCAGAACAATAATAATTTGGTATTTAAATCAGGCTTCTCAACTAAATCATATAATTCAGGTTTATGAAGCGGGCTTTTCTCTTCTTTTGCATTACTTTGTTCCCATTGCTTAATCGACTCATTATACTTATCCCTAAAATCTTCTGTTGTTTCATTATACAAACGACAAACCGACAAAGAACTAATTATCGTCTTGCCATGTTCTTGCGTTCTATTCCCCCATTGAGAATCTATGCCAAATCCACTCGAACATAACATATCCATCAAATGTTGTTCTGCAGCGCCTAATTTTGCATCCTCCTCTTTATCTTCTTCATTTTCACTCTGTTTCAAAGTACTGTCATCAGCGGCATTGAAGCTATTCAGAATATTTTTGGTTTTATTCGATGATTTTAAACCGTCGAATATTAATGTCTTTGAAGAAAGATAATTGCCAGCAGCTATCTTAATCTCGCTCATCAAATGATGTAATAGATCTCCATCGGTAATCTGCTGTGATAAATGTGGATCGATTTCAAATTGGAATTTAACTTGCGGAACGCAGTAGTAATCTAAATCTTCTCTTAAAACAATAATCACAGGCTTTTCATGTAGCAGTTCATCCTCAGATGGCTGCATATATGCATTGTTAACGTTAGTGTTATTCATTGACTTGTCAGGTGAAATATTAAAACAACTGGCCACTGGATAATTAATTAAATCATCGTAAGCCTTTAAATAAACGTCCATCATATATTCGAAGCAGAGTGGTGCAAAATCGGAAATATAGACTTCATCGTTAGGAGTTAAATTAGATATAACCTGTCCCATTCTATCTAAAAATACACCTGATGGAAATAAACATAACAACAGCGACTCAGATAACGACATAAGTTGATCTCTTGTTAGGAAATAATGATGTTCTTGAATATTTAAGTGAATCAACGAATTCCCATTCTCCTCATCATTGTATTGATCATTAGAGGCATTTGCAAAAGCAGTTGCAGCTTCATTACCTTGTGAAACTTGTGTAACGATGTTCTGCATTTAACTATTATCGTTCCTTTTATATTTATATGTTTGTATTCAATTGTAAAACACGTCCACACACGACACAATTTTTTTAAGGTTATTCCAATGCTGTTGAAGTTTATCTACCTTTCTACACTTAATTTTTATATATATATATATAAGAATATATATATATAAATTTCGCACTTAATTTCCTGCCTGTCTTTTTTCGTAAAGACGCAACAGCAATCAGTTTGCTGAAGTTCTAATTCTAGAAATGGTTCAAAGGAGTCTTCTCTATATTGGGCAACCCTATGCAGAACCAAAATAAAAATCAAGCAGTAATACTTTCTGATATGTGACTTCTTGGAAATCAATCTAATGAATGGACTCAAATGAATAAATTAAGTGTCCAATTAATATGTAACTCAGAGAAAGTAAGGACGTGAGATAACTCAAATGAGTGATATAATTAGTGCATTTACTGGATTCAATTTTTGTAACTAATTACTTAAGACCAAATACCAAATAGGCTAGTGAGTGCCTCTATGTTGCGTTGTGTTATTTCTGAAAAAAAAATGATGAAAAACGATGAAAAAATATATTTTTCATCGCAAAAATACGGAAAATGTTGTGTTACCCGGAGGAAAGCTGTTCACCCGGATATAGGGGAGAGGTTGCGGTTCGTAAAGAAACGCTGTTTCGTGTAAGATGACTGGTCGGGACCGTGATCCTAAAGTGACAGTAAGTGATCAGTCAAAGCACATGTACATGTCATGGTATATATGTGCTAATAAGGTTTTACCAATGCTATAAAACTATTGCATTATTATTATATCTATACACTGTTACGGGTGATTAGGATACGCACTATTGCATGCAGCTAATAACGATTTGTAATTATTTGTAATTATTCTTGACTGTTGCTGCTGTGTTGAGTTGAGGTGAGATTCATTACACTTATTTCCTTTTCTTGATTATATCTCATCGTCACTGTTGATTAGAAAATCATCATCATCTGGGTTGACATTCATTTGAATCTTGCCTGGTATTGGTTCCGGGGTTATGGCTTGGTATTTCTTGTTCTCTGGGGTATCGATGTATGTGGTTTGTGCAACGACGTTCTTCTTAGGTTCTGGTGTCACACTCCCTTTATTCTCAAAAGAATCCTTTGTTCTGGTTCTAGTTGGCAACTGTGGCGGGATATCTTCATAGCCATCGTCTGTGCGTAATGAGATACCATGACGCTCTAATGAATCGTCGCCAACTCTGGCACCAAATGAATTGAATCTTTCTTTTGATTGTGGTCTTTGAGCATTACCGCCGGCCGTTCTTCTTACATCTTCATCGTAATAGCTATCTGGGTTACCATATTCATCGGACATATTCGATAAATTCTTCTTGACGCCGCCAAACCAATTGTTCAACTTTTGGGCTGTCTCTTGGATTTGCTTGTTGGCCATGTCTTTGATTTCTGGCAGGTCCTTCTCAAGAAACTGCGACCAACTATCGTCTCCCTCATCGTAATACTCACGACGTTCAGCAGCGGTTAATTGACTGTTTTGTCTTCTTTGACGTTCTCTTCTTCTTTGGTCACTCCTTTGTTGCTCATCACGTTCATACTTCCTTCCGGTTTTAGAGGAGTTGAATTTCTCACTCAATTGACGTGCTAATAATTCATCTTGTTCATACTGGCTCATTGCACTTCTATTATCCTTGCGTGTAGAACTCTTAGAAAGAGGAGTACTAGGAACTGTAATGCCACTATCCTTTGGATCAGATAAGTATAACATGGCGTTGAATGACTTGTCCATGTCGCCCTGGGAGGCAATCAATACTGTATTAATATAAACATCTTCAATACTTGGGAAGGCATCTTTCAACTGTCTAAATAATGGGTTAATATCTTGGACTTCTGATGCTAATTCCGGAGTTGGCTTCCTTGCTGGAAGAGGTGGGGCTGAGTCTTCTTCTGCATCATTCTTCGTTTCAGGGTTCACTTCTTCTTCTTCCATCTGCTCATTAACAAGCTTCACTTCCTCTTCTGGAGTTGCTTTTTCTTCTTCTAATGAAATATCTTCAACATCTTCTGCTATTGCATTAATATCCAATTCTTTTTCTGACATTCTGATTCACGTATGTTTTTTTGTTGCTTTGACTAGGATAAGAGTGTTGCTCCTGTCCTTTGACCAGCTTATAATTAGTAGAACACAAACAGGATATTCAATTATATTGACTATATACGTTTGCCAGATTACTATTATATTCTCATTTAAATTAATCCGTAACCGTTATCAAGATCAAACTGTATATTCTATCATGATTTTTGTCATTTTTTGTATCTTAATTCGACTCCTTTAAAAGTAGAGCGTGTGACAGCGTACATGGTGAATGACAGATAGTGAAATGTCAGAAATAGATGAAAGAGTAGCTTCAATTATATTATTTCATTACATATTAGTTATTTTTATAGTTTGCTATATATTTACCCTTTAGCTGTGCGATGATATTCTGTATTTCCTTACACTAAATTAGTTTGTAATTCGAGGTCTTCGATGCGAGAACGTGATGAACCAAAGCTGAATACTCTCAAACATTTCTTGATGAAAGACTCTTTGTCTTCTCTCTGTAATCCTTGACTATCTAATGGGAATGGCTTCCATTGTTTCAACGATAATGAACTGAAAACAACACTGACTGAACTCATCGCCATTGCAAATGCAGCCGACATCGGATGTAATGTGATGCCCCAAGGCAACAGAAGACCCATGGCAATAGGAATCATAAATGTGTTATAAAATAATGCCCAGAAAAGATTTAATTTTATTCTTTTGAATGTTTTCTTCGACAGGTCTAGCGCATAGACAACTTTTTTCATTGCAGGTAATTTATTCTGCTCGTCTGCTATAATAACAACGTCTGCTGCTTCGATGGCAATATCAGTTCCTGTCGAAATAGATATACCCACATCACTCAGGACTAAAGCGGGTGAGTCGTTTATACCATCTCCCACAAATGCAACATACTTACCGGTTTTGGTTTTTATTTGTTCAACGATATCCGATTTCCCCCCAGGTGTCACTTCGCTGAAAACGTTGTTGAAGTCAATGCCTACTAATGATGCGATATGCAATGCAGAGTTGCTTATATCACCTGTAATCATATAACATTCGTAGCCATGATTATTCAAATATTGTATTGTTTCATATGCATCACTTCTAACAGTGTCTGCGACTGTAAATTTACCAACTACTTTATCATCCAGTAGTAAATATGATATAGAAAAAATTTCATCAGGAGTCTCCATAAATAGTTCAGAATCCTGTGGCATCATCTTTCTATTACCAATGGCAACACTATGTTTCTCATTATCGATTTCAACAGTACAAGAAATGCCCTTTCCGACGATTATTTCTGAATCCAAAACTTTTGGACGGTAAATTTTATCAGAATTATCCTCCAATATCTTGTCACAATACCTTACAATTGCCTTCGATATTGGATGATCGCTCATTTCGGAGACAACTTTTGCAATGGCATTAATTTTATTATCAGATAGAATATTTGAAGCAGTTACAAACTTTTGAACTTCCATTGCACCAGTTGTTAGAGTACCTGTTTTATCAAACAAGAATACTTCGACTTTATCGTACATTTCAATCTTGTCACCACCTTTTATCAAAATACCATTTTCAGCTGCTGTTCCTGTACCTACCATGATTGCAGTCGGAGCAGCCAAACCTAATGCACAAGGGCACGCAACAACTACAACAGAGATTGCAATCTGTAAGCAAATGTAAAATTTGCCATGCGTATTTTCTCCTAAGACACTGGGTATATGCTGCGACTTTAAGCAAACAACGACCCAAAATGTAAACGTAATTATAGAGAGTAGTAAAATTACTGGAACAAAGATAGATGCAAGATAGTCGGAGTACCTTTGAATAGGTGCTTTAGATAATTGAGCATCCTTCATAGTCTTGATGACTTGCGAAAGTTGTGTGTCATTTCCAACCCGAGTTGCTTGGAAATAGAAATGTCCCGGGCCATTAACTGTTCCACCTATAACTTGGTCACCTATTGTCTTAGTAACCAATATAGCTTCACCTGTCATGAATGATTCATCAATCTCGGTGATACCTTTCGTAATTATACCATCTGCAGGAATTTTCATACCAGCTTTGACAACAATATTATCTCCTTCCTCGAGGAACTCAGATGGGAGTGTAGTAAACAACTCAGTACCATCAATTTCTTCCACTATTTCACAAGAAGATGGGTAAAGATTGATCAGTTTTGATAATGCAGTAGAAGTTTTTGACTTTGCCTTATTTTCAAGCAATTTACCAAATGATATGAATGTTACCAGCATAACAGATGTACCAAATTGGATATTAGGTAGAGTTTGCATTTCGTCATTATTTCCAAGGTTGTCCAATATGGAGTATACTGAGAAGGTATACGCTAATGTAGTTGAGATGCATATCAGAGTGTCCATCGTACCCGATCCATGTTTATATGCACTCCAAGCAGACCTATAGAAGAACAAACCCACTCCAAATTGAATATAACTAGTGAGAATCAATCCGATTATATCACGATAGAACAATCCGGGAATGAATGTCACCTGCTTATATGGGAACACCTTATTTTTTACCAGGGATGGAGAAAACATGGGCACAAACATGTAGATTGACAAAACGATAATCGATATACTTAGTGCTTTGATAAGGTTTAATCTCCAAAATTGGATTTCCTTAACCTTGGATAACATTCTTAATTGGTCGTCATTGTCCAAATCATTTCCCAGCAGTACTGAGTAACCAAATGTTTCGAGACTGGCTATAATTTTTCGTATTCCAATGACAGAAGTGTTGTATTGAATATTAGCTGTAGCGTTAATGACATCAACATCATATATCTTACCATTAGTATCCGTGTCGTTGTAAAAACTTTCCAATTCGGAGACATCTGAGTTTTCATTTAATCCAACCAATTTTAATGTAGTGGTCTTTATCTTACCAGAAGACAAATCACTCGCCATAGTTTCATTGACAGACATTATTCCCGCACCAAACCCACAATCCTCAATGCACTCTTGAACAGTAGCTGCATCAATCATCGATTTATCAAAAACAACATGACATTCCTCAGTAACCAGCGACACCTCTACAGACACGACGCCGGCTAACTGCCCTGCTTGCTTCACAATTGCCGACGAACAGGCACTGCACGTCATACCTTGTACAGACAGCACAGCTTTAACTGTAGTCTCGTTCCCAACCACACCTGTAACGCTAGTTTCCTTAATAAACTCACAGCTAAACCCACAATCCTCCACACACTCTAGGACCACATCTTTAGTCAGCTGCCCTTCATCGAACTTCACTCGACATTCATCGGTCATAAGAGACACCTCACAGGTATCAACACCTTCCAGTTTACCAACCTGTTTAATAATGGCATTGCTACATGCACTACAGGTCATGCCACCAACATGGAACACAGCTTCCTTCATGCTTATCTACTTAACCTTTGCCGTTCAGTTATTAAAATGTCCTAATAACCAAATTTGCACCCTTTTTAGTTCTTTTATGCGCTAATAGCGACAGTTGCGTTACTTAGAGCCAGCGTAAAAGACAACAAAACAAGTCAACTATCAATGAAATACACACCTCTTTTATATATCAATATATTTTAAAAATCTATTGTTGCATTCAACCTGTGTTTGCATAGTTTATAAAACCATTAATGTCGAAAGGGTTGTTATCAAATAACTATTCGATGAGGTCCTTTAACGGAGCTTTTCGGTTGAATTTGTTCTTGAAGGCTTTTATAAGACATTACACCTCATTGTCTTTGCGGTATAATACGATGAAGTGTACCTTCCCTTACAGGCAATCACTAGGTATAGCCATCCAATTAGACAGCATCATTGTCATCACCATTGTTGTGGTTCCAGGTTATATTATACCGACCTTTGTTGGCGTTTTTAATTTATTAAGTTGAGACAATTGAATTAGAATTTGGTTATTCTTATTTTTATGGTAATGCATTCAGTTTATACATACAGTTACATAAATCTTTAGTTCTAAGTATATGCATACATACATACATACATTATATTCTTGTTGGCTTGGTTGTGCAACATAAATTATTCCTTTTCATTAGTTTTTGAATCCTCCGTTCTTCGACAAGTCGACGTCGATTTCTTGTAAATGTTTCTCCAATTTCAGTCTTTGGAGTTCCTGCCAACGAGCTAATTGTGCTTGTTTGTGCAATTCAAATCCAAATATCTTTGGAACGTATTTTTTGGTTGGATGTTTTGGGACTGTTTCTGGGAAAGTGTGTAGGAACATACCTGCGAAACTTGTACCGAAGTAAGCACCGTCAACAGTGTTGTGTCTTGACGATTTTGGAAGGTACAGGTCCTCACAAGATGGGCAATATAGCTTGACACTGTCCATACCAGGAACGTCGTATAGACCCATTGGTAAAAGTGGTTGGAAGTTACAGTATACTCTTGGACATCTCCCGAAGTCGGCGTCTTTGTATTTCTCTAGCATCGATTGGAGGCCTTTTATAGTAATGATATAACGGGCATGTACTAAACCATACACCTTACGTGCATCTGCCTCTAATTGTTCTAATTTAGTTGGTGATAATTTCTCTAAGATACTTTCATCTAATTCGTCAATGATATACTGTATAACTTGTGTGAATTTAGTGACAGTTTTCTGTAAGTTCATCAAATTGAATCTATCGGTAATGTAATCTGGATCGATATCACAAAAATATTCATTTCCTTTTCTACTTAGAAACAAATCGATCCACATTTCAACGTACTCTGAGGAATCTGTCTCTCGTTCTAGTTCTTCACCCACATCCGGCTTGCTAGTATCTTGCATCTTGACATCAACAGTCTCGTCTGCCATTATAGTAGTTCTATCTGGTAGCTTATATCTAGTAGCAAGTATAAATCAATCAACAATGTTAAGTTTATCTATAAAGACTTCTCTATTTGCAAAGAAAATTAAAGCACGACGTCTATCTGTATCTCAACTTAGTCGTTTAATTTTCACGTAGAAAACCTAAAAACTGATAAAAGCTAATGTCCACTGATTCGATCCAACCTATTACAACTCAGGTTGATGTACAATATCCAACTATACAACCTTCTATTCTGATAAATCATATTAAAAGTAATTCTACTTATATATTCACCAGTAACATTTTAAATTTTCTTATTAGATTTCGAATTTTACTTCCCACTGAAAATTGGGAATCGAAAAAACAGACCCACTATACAAAAACAGGTAAACAACTATCTTATATAGACATAGGTTCATGAGTTGGAAAATCGATAAAGGTCAAGTATAGTAAACTATATATAAGACATTGTAGATGGTTATAGCGTAGGATTCCAGAAGTTGTGGTTTTTCCGTTATTTTTTTGGTTAGTCATTGAATAATCTTAAGTGGAACTAGAATAGAAAACTGGAAGAGAAATACCTTAAATTCAAAATAGTATCGAAATGAAGTTATTGAAGTACCCTATAGGGATAAGTAACACTAGTTCAGTGAATGCATTGGATTCGATTGATGGTAAATTGGTCTTAATAAGAGATGACGGTAATATGGTTGTATGGTCGCAACAGAAGCTTATTGATGCCGCATTCGATAGAATCGATATTGGTGAGTTAAGTGAAGATTTTAGTCTCGATTTATCAGAAATAATTACAGTGAAGAATACAAACCATGTAGGATATAACAATCTGAAATATATCACTCATTGTGAAAATAGTAAAGGTACCAAGACTTTGATTGTGGGTTCTTACTACAAACTAATATATTATGAGGATTGGTATAATAACTGTAATCCTGCTAATAAAATTAAACCGAAGCCAAAAGTGTTGTATCAAGGTAAGAAATTATCTTCTACAGTCACTGATGTGAAATACGATCCTAAATTGAATATTATTTTCATTCTCATAAATAATAAAAACAAAGTCTTACTGTTTAGTTCAAAGACAATGAAAAAATTATCAGAAATAACGTTTGTTGATGCAATTCAACCAATTACAGGTATAGTCGACCCAATGGGCCAGATATTCACAGTGTTATCCTTGGATCAATCCGTTAGATTCTATCAAATAAAATCTGATGGTAATTATAAATTAATAAAAACTTTGCAGAAAAAAGTTAATATATACCCACTCAATTATAAAATTAACATGCCGCCTTCTGCAAATTTTTATCCTTTAATAAATTACATCTCAGCGCACTCAACAGATGAAAATGCAACCAATAATGTAAAGAATAATAGCACCAATAACAATTCACAAACAAATGCTCATTTACCGACGAGTTCAGATTCAACTGTATTTCTAGATAGAAATGATACGTCTAAGGTTATTACTACTTTAGTTACACCGCCATTCCTAAAGAACACTGTCTTGAAATTTTCACCAATTATTTATGATAAACTAAATACAAAGAAGAATACTAGAACTAGATACAACCTACTAGCTACTTCTGGGAGCAAGGAAGGAACGATTGTAGTGTGGAATACAAAGCGTGTCAAGCCATTATTCAATGCGTTAAAGGTATCAGATTCACCAATAAATGACATTATATGGGCCGATGATGGTTTAACAATATTCGCTGTCTCAAATGATAATGTATTATACAATTTTGCATTTCAACATGCTGATCTGGGCGAAGCTTTGCCGGCATCTGAAGTTGAATCTCTTTTGAATAAGAATATTCTTTTACCAGAACTTGAAGACTTAGTTGATAAATCTGCTGCTGCTAAAATAAAGGTAGAAAATAATGATTCCAAAAACATCAAGTCTGAAAATTCTGGCGTTTTAATTTCTGATAAAACAGATGATTCATCAACAGATCTGGCAACAAAAACCTTATCCACAGAGGTAAGCTCAATTACTAAATCACAAGAAGAAAATAAATCGCGTGCTGACCTTTCGGTGGAACAAAATCTAGTCGAAAGTTCTCAAACGATGCCAGTTAATAAAATTCAAGAGAATTCAAATTTGCCAAAAGATCAAGATGCTAAAAAAAATGTAATAAATAATCTATCAAAGAAACCTCAGAAAAAAAATGACTCTCAAACTGTTACCTTGAAGAATTCATCGATGGACTTTAACTCTCCTGCTTATAATGTTCCAAAAGATTTGAGGAGAAAACCGAAAGAAGATGCAAATGGTGAGATAATTAAGAAAAGACAGAAAAAAGACCTAGAATCAATGGACTTTCTTGATAATGGTTTATTACTATCGAACGTTTCATTTTCAAGAGTAAGGTTGGGCACTCCAAAAATTAGAGCATCTTTTGAATACAGTCCCGTATCGAATAAAAATTTAGTGCTCGATGTGAAAAATGGAACAGGTAATGAACAAAAACCAACCATCATAACTTTAAATTCCAAGGCTAAAGAAACAAGCAAGCAAATATTTAAAGATTTCATTCCTAAATTTGTAACGATATGTGCTGCGGGAGATTTTTTTTGGGCCTGTGCTACAGAAGATGGTATAATATATGTATATTCTGATTCTGGTAAGAGGATGCTACCTCCTCTAGTTTTAGGTGTTCCATGTAGTTTTCTAGAAGCGTCATCTAAATATTTACTTTGTGTGACATGTATTGGAGAGTTATATTGCTGGGATTTAGAACAATTAAAATTATCATTCCCTTGCACTACAATTTACCCATTATTAAACCCATCCTTAAGGTATTCAGACGATATTTTAACTCGTGCAGAAAATATTACAGTTTGTTGTGTTACTGATAAAGGAATACCACTAGTTACACTAAGTAATGGGGATGGCTATATGTTTGACAGAGACATGGAAACATGGGCTTTGATTAGTGATGGCTGGTGGGCATATGGATCTCAATACTGGGACATGACGAACCAGACCAATTTTTCAAGTTTGAAAACAAATAAACTTGATAAGACTGATAACTCAGGTGCTTCAGAAATAATGCAATTAATTAATAACGAGACAGATAGTATTGTAAATTATATGGAACGTAAAACAAATGATGAATTGATTAGGAAGGGACGCATAAAGAACTTACAAAGATTTGCAAGAACAATTTTAATGAAAGAAGGTTTTGAAAATATCGAGGAGATCGTAACACTATCACATCTTGAAAATAGAATTTTAGTAACTTTAAAGTTAGAAGAATCAAAAGAATTTTCAAGATTACTAGTTCTTTATTGTTTACGTATCAGTGAATTGGGTTATGTCGATCGTCTAAATGATGTTTTACAATGGTTGTATAATGGTGGCGATATTGAGAATAGTAAACTAGGAGGTGAAACAAGAAAAACTTTACTAGAAAGTGTTTTGGCAGCTTGTTCGGATATAAGACAAATACAAAGAATTACAACAAGTTATGCTTCTGCTATTGGAATTATAAAAGATATCGTATAATTATATTTTAGATAAGTAATAGAATATTTGCATTAATCAGTAGATTGTATATTTACAGTATTTACACGAGATACTGATACCTTTCATGTTTTCTTTGGATTAATTTAAACCCATAATCTTCATGATATCGTTAATATTTTTTTCTGCAATAGCTCTTGCTCTCCGATTCCCGGAATCTACAATTGACTTTAAATAATCTGGCTCCTTCATTAATCTTTTGAAATTTTTTCTTGGAGTTCTTAATTCTTCTATTATTATTTCACTTACATATTTTTTAAAATCTCTGTAGTTATTTATATTTGAAATATCCTTCTCGATTTCAGGAATTTCTTTTCTCTGGATTCCACTGACAATATTTATTAGATTTGAAACACCTGGTCTATTTTCATTGTCATAATAAAACCTATCAGATATATTATCAGTTAATGCCTTATTTATTTTGACAGTAATCTGTTCTGGTTCATCATTGACATAAATGACACCTTGTTGATTAGGATCACTTTTTGACATTTTTTTCTCTGGATTATTCAAACTCAATATCTTTTTGGTTGGAGTCAAAGTTGTAACTGGCACTGGGAAATAATTTGTTTTATAAGTCCTATTAAAAAGTAGGGCCAGGCTTCTAGTCAGCTCTAAATGTTGAGTTTGATCATCACCGACTGGGACATGCGTAGATTTATAAAGTAAAATATCTGCAGCTTGCAGAACTGGATAAGAAAATAGTCCTAATTTTACACTACCCAAGTCTGCTTCAGAAACATTATTCTTATGGATATTTGATTTTGATTTCCATTGTGTCATTCTATTTAAATAGCCCATTGATGTAAATGTAGATAATATCCAATGTAATTGCGAGTGTTGTGGTATGTGTGATTGATGCATTACTATGGCCTTTTCTGGATCAACACCCATTGAAAGAATGCTTGCTAATGCTTCTTCCCTGAACAATCTGAACTCTGTAACATCTTGCTTTGGAATAGTTATTGCATGTAAATCAGCAACACCAAAAACTAGCCTTTGGTTATCCTTTTTAAGATCACATAAATCCTTCCAAGCTCTAGTCGCCCCTAGATAGTTCCCTAAATGAAATTTCCCCGTAGGTTGCACCATGCTAAAAACTGTAGCATCATCAGGAATATCTTGGCCATTCAATTTATAATCAATTTCTTTTACAGTACTAGAAAACCTTCTAGAGAAATGATTTATCCTTAAACCTCTTCTTAGCATCTCAATTTATTAATTTTGTAGCGATAGATTTAATACTTTTCAAAAGTATCCTTTAATACACTATGACCTCCAATTATTTCGTTGGCATTCAATTAAAACCCAAATTTGGAATAAAAGTTATTAACCAACAACAATGTTAACTAAGTGAGTAGTAAGGCGATTTCCTTTTAACCTAACTAGAAAGATACTAAGCTCTAGATATTTGTATGATTTAGAGATGAGCTCTTGTTGCAATTTTACATATTCGTGTTTTTCCAGATTTCCATAAAAAGGCCCTCTTCATTGCAAAGATCTCGAGAGCTAGATCTCATCGCTACCTTATCGATGTCAGTTTTCTGTACCAATCTGTATTTGATTTCTCTTTAAGATGTTTCTAATGACTTTAATTTTGTTCTATTTATTTACAAAATTTATATTTCATATATGTACACATGAGATTATGGAAATTTATATACATTTTGATTGTCCCAGCCTTTTTCCTTCAATAGACCGCCAACTGGTCCCTGCGAAAAATCGTATTTCTCACCAGCAACTGTTGTGATGAATGAATCAGGTCCACAAACCAACGCTAACGAAGGGTTAGTATTATTATTGTGAGGTCCATTCGATTTCATTTCTTTATATGGAACTGGTTCTGGGATTTGGTTTAGCAGTTCCTTGATATTGACATCCTTGATGTTTCCGCCCTTACTAGATTCATGCATGTGCAGTTTTATTCTATTTTGTTTATCAAGGACGTCTAAATATTTAGAAAGAGGTCCCAATTCTGATTTGGTCTTACAGGAATGGAAAAGATGCATAGTTCCATAAAATGGAGATTCTGTCAAGAGCAACTGCAAAGCAGGTACTACACCTGTACCTGCTGTAAACATTAGAATATTCAGTGGTTCGTATTTGAATATTTGCTTTTGTTCAGTTGCATGAGTAGTTTTTTCTAGATCCTTTAATATATTTCTATCTCTCTTCATCTCATGGTTAGGATTTGGGAATTCGTATTCTATATAAGGTCCTCGCAACTCCACGGTATCGTTAATACCAAGACCATGTATCCATCTTGCAACTTCACCATTTTTATATTGTTTTAAATAGAACATTAGTTTACCATCGGCATTCTCTCCATCTTTCAGCAACTGTATCTGGCCTGCAGAAGCATCAAAATAAAACGGCAAGGGAGTATAGTTTCTAACAACCATAATTTCAGGTTGTTTTATTTCTACTGACCAAATTTTTGTAGATCCTATTATCTGCCACAAATTCTGATTCTGTGTCAAGATAGGTGTCAATTCTAATAAAAAATGTTCTTCATCAATGTCTTTCTTGTAGCTAATTCTATACTTTGTAAAATGATCAGTTGACAGGTTTGGAGAATCATTGAATCGAGACAGTGAGTTATACGCCATATATATTGAGAACGATAGAGCCCCGCAAGATAACCCATATATCACTTTATGTCTTTTCCAATTGAACCGTGAAGTTGATTTCAATGCATTAAGAGAATATAATCGCACAAATGATTTTTGTAGAAACATGTTTTAAGATAACTACGGAGCTTCAATTAACAAATAGTACTATCCCCTTCAATATGTCAACATTTTGAACTAATGTGACCTCAAATACAATCTCAATAAATGTAGTGCTCCTATATTAAATAACTTGAAACTATCACTTCTTTTAATACTCCTGATTATTTTGTCATTTGTTGAAACTATTTCACTTTAGTCATCGCAACGGAAATATCAATTCCAAAAACCACCTCATTAATTGCAATTACTAATATTATAAATGGAGGACATAACAATGTAACAACTAGTATTAATAGAGTTGCTGTTTTGAAGTTCAGATTTTCAGATAAACGACGTGATATTAGAGTTTAAACAATCTTTTAATCTTCATTGGTATCCAATACTCTACTAGCAATACTAAGCGCATTTAATTGCAGAGACCATCAATAGATATATATCTTCAAGTCCCACAATAATGAAGTTACTGAGATCATTTAAGTTGCATAACGACAAAATATGGAGTATTGACTATTCTTCTGGACTTCTTGCAACTGCATCGTCTGATCTACGCATTAAGATCTTAAGAATTGGTGATATAGGTTCAGATGACATTGATGAAAAGAATAAAGAAAACGATGATGATGACAATCGATTACTAGATGAATTAGATGATAGTGCACATAAAAAAACAATACGATCTGTGGCATGGAGACCAAACTCCAACATTCTTGCCGCAGGATCTTTTGATTCTACAATCTCGATTTGGTCCAAAGAAGATTATCAAGAGGACGAGGTTGCTGGAAATAATTTTTCAATGGATTTATTAGCTATTATCGAAGGCCATGAGAACGAGGTTAAGAGTGTAGCTTGGTCCCAAGATGGATACTTTTTAGCTACTTGTTCCAGAGATAAGAGTGTATGGATTTGGGAAGCTGATGAAGTTGGTGAAGAATATGAATGTGTTAGTGTTCTCCAAGAACATAGCCAAGATATTAAACACGTTGTTTGGCACCCAACACAAAATGTTTTAGCTTCAAGTTCCTATGATGATACGATCAGAGTATGGAAGGAGTTTGATGAAGACTGGGAGTGTGCAGCTGTTTTAAATGGCCACGAGGGCACAGTTTGGTGTTCAGATTTTGAACATTCATCTGTTGAAAAAAACGATTCTATGAGACTTTGTAGCGGCAGTGATGATGCAAAAGTTAAAGTTTGGAAATTCGATGGAGTCAATGAAGATTCGGAAGATATTTGGATATGTGAGTCAACACTTCCTCCAGTACACTCCGGTCCTGTTTATAGCGTATGTTGGAATGATGATGGTTTAATTGCAAGTGCTGGTTCTGATGGTGTCATAGCTATATACAAGGAAGATGAGACTTTGAAAGGTAAGTGGAATTGCATAGAGAAGAATGAGAAAAGTCATACATTTTTTGAAATCAATTGTATCAAGTGGATAAAGAATAATAACGATGAAACACTATTATTGAGTGCTAGTGATGATGGGCACGTAAACATGTGGAATGTAAATAAAAACTAAATGCATGTTAATAGGTTGAAGAAACTTTAAGATGTTTAATTTTCATACTAATTTCATATTTATATACTACTGACAGTAACTATATAATACGTAACTCCACTAAATAAGAATAACTAACATCATAAAAAAAAGCATTATTGTTAAGATCATCAACAAATACAAACACCATTTGCTTGATTTTCTTTGGTATCTCATTGCTTTATTTAATTCATTAGATGCTAACTGGGTATTATCCAAAGTAGAATAAATATTTGCTTCAATGTTGTCAACAATCATACCTTGATCTTGGATAACGTTACTGAGATCAGTAAAAATATCATTTATTTCAGTTATACCTCTTTCAATATTTATAATCTCTTCATCTCTTTGTCGTATCAGATTCTGTTGGTATGCAAATTCTTCATTATTAATACTTTCTCTTGGAATGACTATATTTTTGTTTTGTATTTGTACTGGAGCTTGACCTACATGCTGAGTTGCCTCATTTTCTTCTTCGACTAACAATGCATGTTTATTCTCCAATTGAAGTCTAGCCTTTTCATTGATTCTTTTTATCAACGCAGTGTAACGTTTTTGTAAATTCTGAAACTCTTTTATGGAAGAACGTATATCTCTTATTATTTTATCCTTTGCAATTATTTGTAGTTGGTTCAGCTCTGCAACCTCGATCTTCTCAACTTTACAAACTTCTTCATTTATTACACTTATCAGCCCTTTAATCTTTTCAATATTTTGAATAGCTTTTTTATCAATGTTATCTATAACTTTTACATTTAGAGAATTATCTCCCTCATTATTCAAAAACTTTTCCAAAGTTGAACTAAACTGGTTAATGGTGTTTATCTGCCCATTGATTTCAAACAACTGCTCAATTATACGATCCTTTAACGCATCAAATTCCGGGGAGTCACTGTACTTATTAACCCCAGAGTCATCTTGAGAATCAAAATCAGGTTGCATATTGTATTATAACAGTTCTAATCCGCTGAAATATATCTATATATATATAATAGTAATAATAACCTAACAAGCAAACTCAGACGTTGATGTACTTACCATCAACTATACTAGCCAAACGTATCACTTCTTAATGATCTATATTTACGACTTTTAAACTTATCTTTCTTTTAATGTCTGTCTTCATTAAATATGCTCCTTTTAAATTTTGAGTACCAGGTTTCAATTTAAAGAAGTGATTGTCAGAAATAAGCGCCATTGTCTTTATAAACCTGTTAAAGAAATATAGATGTATAAAAGGTTACAAGTGATACACAAATAATAAGGATTGTGGATCTTATGGAGGACATTTTTGTTTATTCAAGGTAATGCTATATACTGGAGAAGAGGAATCTAAGGTGTTTTATACATCTGCCTCGTTGATTGATTTACGGATACAATTTCTAGTTGGATTTCGATTCAATTTCTAGTTAGATATGAATATACATACAAAATAATTCATAGTGGTTATGATATATTAATGCTAGTGTCCATATGACAACCTTACGGTTGTCATTCAAGTTACCTGTTTGACTACATCTGCATTAGTTACAGGACAGTAACCATTAACGTTATATTGAGTCCTGATTTATGTGTCATGTGATATATAAATCACCGATGGATCAAGTTTCTTTTTTGCAACAGTCAAATTTACTTCATTTCATTTGGTTTGGTTTAATGAGACAATAACTAGTTTGCTTCAGAGTTGTAAACATGTGCTGTATTGTTGCAGCATAAAAATCTATGCAGTTTTCGTTTTCTTTTCAGCGAGTTTTATTCATGCTGTAATATTTTTAAAACATGTTATGGAAATTTATTGAGCTTGTGAAAAATATATCGATTATTTTTCAGATTAATAGTATATTAGAATATTAATTTACTTTCGTTGCCATTCGTTATTAATGGAACTGTAAGCCATTGTTGAATAACACATTTGAGGAATTTTTAAGCCATACATTCGATAATTAGCCAGTAGAACTATCCGATTTTTTAAAAGAAGAATTGAAGAATGTCGTCAATTGAAAGTGGCATAGAAGCTTCTAATTCATCTAATCTACAAAATAAGTCATCTGGGAAACAGAATAGGCGTAAGAATTTCAGAAAATTACAGGGACCACAAACTAGAGCAGGAACCATAAGTGAAACATCCAAAACATCTCTTGGCAATCATAACGAAGAAGATGATAGCGAACTGTGTTTAATTTGTGCAGAACCATTAGAGTTTATATCGTTATCCTCATGTCACCATAAAACATGTTATAAATGTTCATTTAGACAAAGAGCTTTATATGACAAGAAATCGTGTCTGATTTGTAGAACTGATAATGATGTTATGAAATTCACTGATAATTTGGATAAGAAGTATGAGGACTTAGATAAGTGTTTTAAAATTAATGAAAAATATGGAGTGGCTTTTGAAAATGAGAAAACACATGATATTACTATGAATTTATTAAAGTTCAGCTGCCAACTTTGTGACAAAGATGACAGTGGTTCTAGTACTCCTTCAGTAGATTATGGTTCATATAAGAAACTAAATGACCATTTACGTAATATACATAAAAAGTACTTCTGTATGATTTGTGCAAAAAATAACCATTCATTTCCATCCGAGTTGCCAATATATACACAAAATCAATTGAAGAACCATCAAGTTAGAGGTGACAACAAAGCAAATAATTCTGGCTTTGTAGGCCATCCTTTATGTGCATTCTGTAAGGATAAGAGATTTTATTCGGATGACGAATTATATGCTCATATGAGAAATAATCACGAAAGATGTCATATTTGTGATAAGTTAAAGCCAAATGAGCCGCAATATTTCAAAGATTATAACCAATTATTTCAACATTTCAAAAATTCTCATTATATTTGTACAATCCAATCTTGTTTGGACAATAAATTTGTTGTATTTGGAGATGAATTAGAACTACAAGCACATATTTTACAAGAACATGGTGATATTGTTAAAGGAAAACCAAAATTGTTCCAATCAGAATTATCAACCTTTATAGCAACACCAGCAAGAGTAATTAGAGATCAAAGAGTGTTTGATGACGATTTAACCGGCCAGAGCAATTCTTTAAGAAACATGCCAGACGAATCGCCTGAGCTGAGTCGTGCCAGATTAGAAGAAAGAGCCAAACACTACTTAGGCAATGATTTATCGAAATTTGCAACATTTACAAATATCAATGAAAAATATGAGAAGAAAAAAATAAATTCAAATGACGTTTTAACATCTTATACTTCATTATTTACAGAAAAGGAAGCTGATGTTTATTTACTGATCAATAATTTAGCCAGTACTTTTCCTAAAAATTCAACAAAATATAAAGAACTGAATGCAATATATGATGCTCATGAACAGAAATTAGCTAGAGATTCGTTGCCATCATTATCAAGTGACCCAAGTTTACACACAGTTGGGAGCGCAATTTGGAGAGGATCCTCAGGGGCTACTGTAAGTTCAGGAGGATCAAGAAATTTGAATACTTCTAGCCTACCAACGTTACAATTACGTCCTGCTTCATTTGATGTTTTCGGCCAACAGAATAAGCAAGTTAAATCATATAAAACTCTAACAAAACCATCAAAGACAAGTAGACCAGTAGTACGATCCGCTGCTCAGACCTCTGCTGCTCAATCTGAATATAAGCCAACATATTTGAATAAAAATATACCTGACCAGCAATCATCACAGCAATCTCTTTCTTCATTAACAAGTTCAAAGTCAAATGTTTCTTTGACAAGCAATCGTGTTGTATTGGGTAAGGGCAAATCTAAATTAGCAGCAATGAGTCTTGAGTCTCTGCCAACTCCCAAACCAAGAGTTCATATACCTCCTGTGCGTGAGATTAAATTGCCTGATTCTAAAAACTGGGGTAAATCTAATGGTCGATCCAACGACATACCAGATGATGACTTATCAAATTTAATGATAGATAACTCAAATAATAAAGGTAAGAAGAAGGGTAAACAAAAGCAATTGTTGTTCCATATTGGTATTTGATAGAACTTATAAATTTCATTCCCAAGATACTAATTAATACTAATGACTCATTAATCTATGATAACATATACATTATTCTTCTAAATAAATAGTATATACATATATCTATTTATATACAGCTATTATCAATGAAATATCATGGATTAATTAGTATT
The DNA here is from genome assembly GCF_000236905.1 of Tetrapisispora phaffii CBS 4417. Taxonomy (NCBI): domain Eukaryota; kingdom Fungi; phylum Ascomycota; class Saccharomycetes; order Saccharomycetales; family Saccharomycetaceae; genus Tetrapisispora; species Tetrapisispora phaffii. The sequence goes on from NC_016522.1 coordinate 58,349, forward strand.
TACTTTCATGATTTAAGATTTCAGTTCATTTTAATGCAATTATTTGTTGTATTTCACATTTTTTCCTACAGAATGGGCATTCTGGCCTTTCTCTACACCAATCTACAATGCAATCCCAACAAAATATGTGTCCACAAGGACCTACGCTTGGGTCAGTGATTTTGGAGAGACATAATGCACAGTCTCGAGACTCTGATGGGATAAATTTAAATTGCGTTTCATCTGATAATCTTATATGATTCTGATGATATTCATCTGTGATATTTTTAGTGAGCTTGGTTTCAGATAAGTTCAGTGGCTTGGAAACATGTTTCTCATTGTGAATTGAACTTGTAAATTTGAAGCTATTCAATACATTTTTGAGGGTACTATAAGTACTTGAAACATTTTGAAACAAGAGTAAGTAGCCCAGCAGCTTATAACCCTTTGTAGTAGTTTCACGTAACTCTTTCTCCTGTTTGGAAATGGTGTGGCCTGTAATATATCTCATTCCTAATATACGTTTTGTGATATCATAATACGAGCCTTGTAAGTAAAATATCAGTAAATGTATATTAACAATGTTATCCAGCATATCTCTGTATCTGATATGATTCTGCATTTCTTCTTCAGAATTGATATTGTTACTCGAATCTCGTTTTAGTCTCTTATTGAAAATGTTCCAAATATTTGTGAGAAGATAGGGGCCAACAATATAAGAAACAACAAATATTAATTTCTTATATCTCTGTACAAAGGACTTCCCACTACGATTGATATATCTTAAATCTGTGAATTCCTCCCCTAATGTTCTTTTATTTAATAAAGTGGTAAAGAAAAAATAAAGTACCTTAGCTGCTGTCACAATTTCTTTAGGATACATATTAACAAATAGTTGACCTTTAAAACTTATCAGTACCTTCTCCAGCTTTTGTATCAGTACATTTATAATTTGTTCATCCTTTTGATGTGATTGAACTTTAAATAATTTACACAGTTAGGTGATCCACACGGTTAGTAAAATAGTAATTGACATTAAAAGATGGGATCCAACAAAATACATACTGATAGAAGGGACATCTGCAAACGGTAATTGGAGCTCCTTTATAGATTTCTTTTTATGCAACTTGTCGTCGCCAACTGAACCTTCAAGCACTTCAGCCTCCATAGTGATAGAACTGACCTTGTTATCTGAGGTAAAATTAAACTTATCTTCTCAATATCAACGTATAGGTATTGACACAAGTTAACCACAAGTAATCTAAGATTTTAGTAGGTTCTACAACTTTTAATTTTAAATCCCATACTTTATTCCCTTTGTTACCTTTATAGTTTGATTTCTATTAAGCTTCTTAATTTAATAATGATATTGGATTTTCGGAATCACTAATTTAAGGATATCTCTTTCAAGGAGAATGAATCTAGCACATATAAGTATATGTTAGGTTCAATATATTTACAGATAAATAAAATAGCATAATTTTATTTATTTAGAGAATATTGAACAGGTTATTTGATCTATATATTATATCATTAGTTTTAGACAAACATTAATTTAGATCAATTACCAACATGGATACCGCATACTCTATAACAACTATTAGTGAACTTTCTGAGTTACTTGAAAAAGATTTAAAAATTTCGATAAACACTGATAGGTTTACCCAAGCTTTAGATGAGTTATTCTGTTTTAGCAATACTGGTTCTGAACATTTGATTGATGGTACTTCTAATGAGAAAATTGAAACCATTTTGACTTGTTCTTATCAAGACCATTCTGAATCTAGAGAGTATTTGAATTCACTAATTGTTAAAGATTGTTCAAAAGCAATAGACATTTTTGAAAGATTATCAATCAATACTGTTCATATTCTAGTAGGCAGTTTTGTAGATGCAAATACAACACTTCCCTTAGTGCAAGAACTGCATTCAAGAATTCATCTAGGGGAAGACGCAAACGTAACCTATCTGTTAAGCATTATTTTACAGTTGGTTATCAAGTTTGATTACAAATTCTCTCAAATATGTTTCCTTATCAAGGAATTGGGGATGCGTATTAAAGAAAGAGAAGTTAGATCTATCAGTTTAGTTATATTTTCTCAACTAGAAAACAAATATAAAGAAGAGTTCAACAAATCATTTTTGAAGTTCATTGATGCGTTGGTTATTGAGGTAGAAGCGGATATTGGTAATGACCCTTTAATTATCATAATAACATTATTGAATGAACTATACCCCGTCTTGACAACTTTATGTTCAGAATTATTCTTAAGTGAAGCTTTGAAAGATTTATGTCAAGAAAGAGTTAATGAAAGGAGAGATCCAGAATTTTCAAAAGCACTATTGCAATTATTATCCACAGCCTGCATTGATGAAAATGTAAGGAAAATGATAGCTGAAACATATATAGAAGTCCTTGAGAATACTTTAAATATTCCTGAATACAGCATCCTGGCAGCATTAGTATTGATCAAAATTTGGTCATTTACAAAATTACACAATACTACCATTAAAAGTTTAAATGAAATCTTGATGAAACATATCGAAAATGATATTATTGAAGAAGATGATGTGAATACTACTGAAGGTGATGGATTATCAAATGATGATATTTCCAATTGCCTTGAAGGATTAGCTTATCTGAGTTTGAAAACTTCAGTGAAAGTTAGACTAAGAGCTAACAGTAAATTTTGTTCTGCTTTAGTAAAAATAATTGAATTTAAAAAGGTGAACTCTAAATTTTATGGTGTGTTGGTGGTATTAGCTAATCTGGGTATTTCTCCAAAAGATATAAATAATGGTGGACCAGATGCAAAATCCTTAAGGGACTTAAAATCTTATAGTGATTTAAAGAATCCAAAGACAGATGATGATACCAAGGTTATTGAGACTGTAGAAGAAGTGTCGTCCTTTAACAAGAAATATATTATTGACACGGGTGTTTTAGCAGCAATTCGAAGCACAGAAAAGGAACTATCCATGGGCTCTAAAGAGCAATACATCAGAATTATATATAATATCTCAAGAGAAAAGAAGTTCATTCCTGACTTGGTAAAGCACGGCTGTATGACATCAGTTTTGGAATATTTAATTAATGATGTTGGCAAGAAAAATGAATCTGTTAGATTATTGACTTTAAGATCATTGACAAGAATGTTGATTTATTCTAATCCTGCTACAATTTTCAACAAATACTCTTCCATTAATGCTTTGCCATTCCTGTTCGAGTTGTTACCGATGGATCAAACACCAGAGGAGGCCGCATCCTCTCTATTTGATAGGAATCTCATTACGAATGCAGATTCTTTTGAATCTTTATTAGCATTAACTAACCTAGCTTCTGCACCTGGATCAGAAGGTGAAGACATTTGTAAACGTATTACAGGAACTATTGCTTACTGGACCGTACTTGAAAATTTAATGTTAGATGATTCTGCTCAATTACAAAGATGCACGTTAGAATTACTAAGTAATTTAATGAGCCATCCACTGTCAATTGCTGTAAAATTTTTCAATTTTGAAAACTCTCAAAGTGTCAAGAATTTTAATATTTTGGTAAAATTATTAGAATTAGAAGATATTGAATCACAACGAGCAGTGGCTGCATTCTTTGCTAATGCTGCCAATTCAATCCCATTCATAGCCCAAGAGTTATTAACTCAAAAAGAGTTCATTGACACAACTATTGACGTTTTTCACAATCAAATAGATGATAAAGAGTTAAGGGAGAGATTCATAATATTATATTATTCACTGTTTGCTGTGGTTCCAGAAAAAGATACCAAAAAACTCGATATCATTACAAAAAATAAGAAGTTCGAAGAAACTTTAAAACTGATTCAAAAGTTGAATAGCGTCGACGAAGAGTATATGGAAGTAGTGCCATTATTACTATCTAAATGTTAACGTTTAATCCATGTAATTACATATCTATGTGTGTAGAATGAATTTTAACTAATACTATTTTTTATTTTGTCTTTCTGTGTTTTAGTTGTTTTTAACTTTTGGTTAACTCTCTTGAAGAAACAACTAGTGACACACTTGGTAGTGATTTAAGAGGTTGGTATATGTTGTAGATATAGTAGTTCATCAGTGCCTTTAGACCTTTAATTTAAGTCTATATATTGATAACAATAGCATTTTACCGGGTAAAACGTACCTTACGTTCTCTAAGTCGCGGCGGCGGTGCTTAACATCAAATAAGCATCATTGAATTCTCGATTCTAACTGTAATCAGCAACTTTTAACTGGTTTCACGGTAAAGGAGACACTGGATCATATAATTATATAAATATAAGTAAATCATTTTCATTTTATCTTTTGTAACGTAGCACAGTAAAAGCTGATAAACAAAAATATCTATAGTTCATTAAACGTTGAGATAGGTAAATGTTCCAAATCTAGATTTAGCTATAGACGACTATATACTAGCAGTTTGAAAAGCGGCCACAATTATTAACTAGCTGGAATGAATGAAGCTAATGACGTTGATTCGATAAAAGGGGATGTTTCCGATCAAACTGAACTGGATGATATCTCGGTTTCATCTGTGAAGCCTCTGGTATCGCAAGACGATGAAATAGTGTCCCAAATATCTGACTCAACTGAACATATGACAGAGAGAGAACAAGATATACAAGGCCAAATCCCTGAAGATTCCATAATTGGCAGCTATAGAGTTGCCTGTCAAAGTAATGATATAGACACGGTTAAAGAGTTAATAGAGTCAGGAGCAGTTGATATTCATCATGACTACAATGACAATGATCACATCACTGGTCTTCATTGGGCCTGTGTTAATAACAGATTTGCTATTTCTCAATACCTGATTAAAAAAGGAGCTGATGTGAATAAGAAAGCAGGCAAGTTAAATGCAACCCCATTACATTGGGCAGCAAGTTATGGATACGTTCATATAGTTGACTGCTTATTGAAGCATGGAGCTGATCCAACAATTGTGGATGATCAAGGGTTTAATTTATTACATCTATCTATAAATAGCTCTAATATTATGTTGGTAATCTATGTGCTGTATTTTGTTGTTGATAAAGGCATCATTGAAGTTGATTGTCAAGATCCTAACGGTAGAACGCCATTACTCTGGGCAGCTTATCAAGGGGATTCATTGTCAATAAAGATGTTACTAAGTTTTGGTGCCAGCACAAAAATAGTTGATAATACTGGATTTACACCTCTTCATTGGGGTGTAGTTAAAGGCCAGCCTCATGTCCTGAAATATTTAATTAAGGATGGTGCTGATTTTTTTGCTAAAACCAATGATGGGAAAGATTGTTTTGCAATTGCAGAAGAAATGAACACAACATATTTTTTGAGAGAAGCTTTGGATCATTGTGGTTTTACGAAAGATGGCTTTCTAAAGAAGAAACTATTTAAGAAAAGTTTCCATGCTAAAATTTTAACATTTTTTCTTCCGTGGATATTATTGGGGTCGATCACATTTCTTTTCTCTCATATTCACCCATTATTTGCACTTATAATTACATTGATCTTATTAATAATTACAAATCAACTTTTACAAAGAGTCTTAATCCCATGTTACACAGTTACGACTAATAATACCATATCTTTAATACAGACACCTTTGTTTGCAGGGTTGTTTGCAGGTAGTGTTTTTTGGCTATCATCTGTTTGGATTACCAAAGTGTTCTTAACTACTGTTACACTGAAGCCATTTAGAAACATGTCCTTGTTGATTACAATTTCAATAATATGCATACTATTTGGAAAGTTAATTACATCAGATCCCGGTAATATATATGAAGAAAAAGATCATGGTTTAGTCAGAGAAATGGTTGAAGAACTTATGAAGTTAGGAAAATACGACACTAGCAACTTTTGTATTGAGACTTTAACCAGGAAACCGTTAAGAAGCAGATATTCTTATATGAATAATGCTCTTGTTTCGAGATTTGACCATTATTGCCCATGGGTGTATAATGATGTTGGTTTAAAAAACCATAAAACGTTTTTATTTTTTATTCTATCCATGGAAACTGGTATTGGTCTGTTTACGTCATTGTGTTTAGAATATTTTGATCAACTTGAGGATCTCTATGACGATGATAAATTGAAATGTTTATTATTAGGAGATGATGAATTATGTGCAGGTTTTACGCATGATCGTTTTAGTTTTTTAATAATGGCATGGTCTGCGTTTCAATTTCTATGGGTAAGTTTATTAATATTTGTTCAAGTTTTCCAGGTTACTAAGGGTGTTACAAGTTACGAATTCAACAAGATTGTCAAACATGGAAAACAAGTTACAAACTCTTTGCCTTTCAAAGAGACATTTAATACCACACCGGATATCAGTGTCCCAAATAATGGATCTTCTTCAGGTGGAGATGATAATGGAACGACTGATGGAGAAATTGGAGACACAACATCTTCGACAATCCGTCACAGAAGATCCAATAAAATATGGGGCGTATGCGCAGCTGTATTAGGTATTGATCAATGGATTATGGTCTTGAAAGAAACTATTGGTCTATTGCCAAAGAGGCAGACAAGTGAATCCGATAGACCATTCATTGTAACAAACTATGGAATCAAGAATAATTGCATAGATTTTTTTCTAACAAGTGATACCTCTGCACCAATCTGGCAAAGATTTATCTACGAACCAACATCCCTTAAAGCATTGTTGAACAATAATGAAGTTGATTATGCTACATTATACTCTTTGCCCTCTATAGGTACAACAGACGATGTTTCAACAATTGTATAAGTTATGGTTTGGTACGGTTCAACAATTGCTCATGAAGTGGTTTGTATATATTTACTACTACACTATCATTAAGATTACTTCTCTGGCAAGCGACATAATAGATAATGTATTATAAATGGTATATATTTAAATTGTATACTAACTATTTCATGTGTCTATTTGCTAAATAAAGAATGATTCACTGAGTTAATATATTGTTTAACTAAGAACAAACGACCAATTGTCCAGGGCATCGCTAAATTTTATTTTTGGTGTTATTTTTATTGTTTACGCGTTTTTGTGTTATAAGTCATAAAGTCATAAAGGACATCAAGAATAATACAAATCTTTATAAGTAATATATCTATGTTCTAATTATTTATAATAATTGAAGTTAATATTATATGAAATAATTTGATTATGTTTTTGTTTATAGTATTAGTGAGCCTACTCTTCTATAGTATTTCAAAGTGGTCAAGATTCCAGTTTAAGTGGATAGTCGAGGTGTCGCTTATATCATTCACAGTGTACTTCTATTGACGAGATCTAGAAGCTATTTCAAAATTTGTCCTTCTAGCACCATTATAACCATATTTGAATCCCCCATATTAAAAATAAACACTAAAACGAAATGGGTATTCAAGGCTTGCTTCCTCAATTGAAAAATATTCAGAATCCAGTTTCTTTAAATAGATATTCTGGGGAGACTCTGGCTATTGATGGATATGCATGGTTGCATAGAGCCACATTCTCATGTGCTCATGATTTGGTTTTAGGAAATCCAACTGACAAATATCTTCAGTTTTTTATTAAAAAGTTTGCAATGTTAAAATCATATAATATACAACCTTATTTAGTCTTTGATGGAAATTCATTACCAGTTAAAAAACAAACAGAAGTGAAGAGAAAAGAGAAAAGAACAGAGAATAGATCAATTGCAATTAAATTATGGAATTCTGGAGAAAGAAGAAATGCTATGGAATACTTTCAGAAATCTGTCGATGTAACCCCAGAAATGGCAAAATGTGTAATAGATTATTGTAAATTACATGGGATTAAATACGTTGTTGCCCCTTATGAAGCTGATCCACAATTGGTTTATTTAGAGAAACACAAAATTGTACATGGTATTATTTCAGAAGATTCTGATTTGCTTGTATTTGGTTGTAGAAAACTGATAACAAAATTGAACGATTTTGGCGAATGTATTGAAATCTGTAGAGATAATTTTAACCAAGTTCCAAAAAAATTCCCAATATACGAATTAACGGATGATCAGATAAGAGTTATGGTATGTTTATCCGGTTGCGATTATACTGATGGTATTTTGAAAATTGGTTTAATAAGAGCTATAAAACTGGTTAGACAACATAAAACAATGGATAAAATTATATTAGCATTACAGAGGGAAGGAAAATCCGTTATACCAAAAACTTTTCTTATGGAATATTATAAAGCTTGTTTAGCATTTCAGTATCAGAGGGTTTATTGTCCCAATCAAAAGAAAATAGTATCTTTGAACGATCTGACTGATGAAGTAATTAGCAAAGTATCAGAAAAGTATGAACCGAAAGAAATGTTTGTCTCAATAGGCTTAGTGATAAATAAACATACTAAAACATGGGACTGTATCTTAAATGATACCGAAGTTAATCACGAATTACACACAAAAATAGCCCGAGGTGAACTAAGTCCTTATGATTTCAATAAAAATCTTGTAAATAGAGAGCATAAATTACAAATTCAATCCAAATCAGACTTAAGCACCGCATCTACTTCTGCTGTTACTACTACTAGCGCAACAGTTAGTAAATCAATTGGTATTGAAAATTACTTTTCCAAAACTACAGAAAACACCAATAAAGCAATTTCAACTAATTATAAGACAGAGCATAAAAAGCCAATAATAGATAAGATTAGCCAATGTGTTAAAAGAAGAAAATTAATTAGCAACGTTCAAAATATTAATTATAGAGTTGATGTAAGAAGTAAATTTTTTTCAGGCGGTTCAACAATAACAGCTAACACTGCCCTGTTGTCAGCGACCCAGTCATCTAATGGATGGGCAAAAAATTCAGATAGTAATCAAGATAGTGTTGATACAGATATCCCTGATTCTGAACTTCCTACTCAAATTTCTAGTTCATACCCAATACTCTCATCAAACCAAAATATTAGCAAGCCTGTTGCGGTTAGTTTTAGTCAAACAAAGCCAGAAGCTTCTATAAATGTAATTTCAGTGTCTAATGTTATTGCCAATGATGGAGAAGACACTTCTGAAATCCTAAGTGAGGTTGACGATAGCCTTATGAAACCCATGATTGATTTAGTGGAACTGGATGACCAAGATGAAAATACTTCCATAAAGTCTGATGAAAGAGTCCTTCTCAAGGATATGCCATCTGAAAAAACAGAACGCTCATTATTTAGTAGCCAAAAATCTGCAACTGCTGATAAATCAAACACAAAATCACTGACTTTTTTCCAACAATTTAAATATTCACCATCTCAAGTTGCTACACAAACATCAAATAGTATTTCCTCAAGATATACTGCTGATTGTGGTAGCAATCTTAAAAGTCATAGTTTCAATACCATTGTGAATCGAAATAATAGCCAAGCTCTAGATGATAAAGAAAATAGACTACCATCATCATCACAGTTACTTCAGAGTGAAGAAAAGAGATCTCTCTCTAATACTATTATAAGAAAACCGTTATCGATTAGTAATCCTAATAAATTAAAAATTTCTAAAACTCTTTCTTTAAGTGACCATAAATTAACCCAATCTTTGAAAAGTTCCCAAGATTCAGAATTTCAACCCATAAAAATTACAAATGCTTTGGATAAAAGCAACATGAGCATATTGCATAGAAATAGCATTAGGTTTAGTTCCATAGGACACCTCGATGATAAAAATATAAGCAAAGTAGATAATCGAAGAAGTGTCTCTTCATTGTCTAAGTTTATTTATAAAGATAAATGATAACCACATTTTGTTCAACTTACATATCATGTATAATATATTTTATTGTGTCTATTTTCATTTTTTCTGTTATCTCAAAAACGTTTTATAAAGAGTTAAGCAAGTGTAACAAAGGCAGAACAGCTATTAACTATCTGCATTATCACTTATACGCTTAAACTTAATGTTTAAATGTTGGGATAATGGTTTTCGGCTATTCGCGGATAAATCAATTGCCTGGTGGAATAACTGATATGCCGAGGTTAGTACAGTCGAACTTTCACTATGTACCTAGAATTGTCTATCTTGATATGTTGCACAATGGCCACTTTTATCTTACCATTTCAACCCAGGTTTTCTAGCTAAGAAACAACCACATTCAATAACAAAAGAAAACGGAAACAGAAACAAGAATAACATGTAGTTTTGATAACTAATAAAAACATTTCCGACTCGTTAATATTGGAGGGTATACCTTGCTCTGACATTTTACCAGATCGAATTCATGTATGTTGTGTTGCTGCATTTGTAACACTGATTGTAGGATCTGGAGTAGTGGCAGACCGCAAAAGAAACAAGTTCGAGCAAAATGCTTCAATCGCATACAGAACTGATATCAAAATCCTATGTGTGGCTAATAAGAACGGCTATATTTAGTAAACTATGAATACCTAAAACTACATAGCCATTGATTAATTAATTATATCTTCTAACAGAGGGGCTGTGGGGCTGACGGCAAATATAGGTGTATCTTAGTGTTTCTTCTCCAATCTGCAAACTTAGAGCATATCTGGGATGGAAGTCATTTTCCGAAAACGAAGACACCACATTATCTTTCGTCGCTCCTATCCTTTGCAGCGATGCATCATAACATATCGTGTTTGCTCAATAAGTCTCTGTAATCAAAAATCGACAGGTCCAAATGTCTCGAGACATCGAGACATTTGGAACACTACGTCATTTCAGTTACGAAATTGGTAAAAAACTATCATCTCTAAGAAACCGTTGTAATAACAGACGACTGTGTGCAAGAGCTAGCATCTGCCTTGCTTTTTCTGTGGCAGAAACGCATATTTTCCTTTTCGGGCTACACCTCCAGGTGCATTGTTGCTTTGTTGCGCTTACCTAATTCAGAATATACCGGCATTGGATGACATTGGATTAGGGCAGCAGAGCAACAAACAGTCTGTATTGAGTAGTTCCGTGAATAACCGGAGATACGTCGTAAATATTAACATGCATGTACATACTATGCTGCAACCTCATGCGACAGTCAGGGAGGAGAGGACACGAATACCTTTACTGTACGTTCCTCCTAGTTACCTTCGATATCGGAAACAGTCAGTTGTAATTGTTCCACCAAACACTTGACCCTGCGGACGATGTGATATGAGACGGAACAAACAATGGTTGTCTTGACCTCTCTTGTGAAACTGAATCCGGCAAAAAACGTGTCCTATTGAAACGATTTAGAGTCAAATAAAATCCCACCAAAGAATCATACGTTGCTCCTTCTCGTTAATCCTCACAACACAGCGTATCACTACAACTATAATTTAAGAGATAATGGGAAAAACTTTTCAATTGCATCAAATTCCCGCGCACAACATTTTGTGTTACTTTGGTAGCTGTCAGACGTGTACAGCTGTTCGATATATATACATATCCAAATGGAAGCTTGCACGAATGGGTCCTTGTCAAACAGGTATGTCTGAGACAAGTGTCTGATAACTCTAGGGTATTCATGATTACATACATGGATTTTTCCTAGGAATTACTGCGTCACGGTAGTGTCTACACAATAAGGATTTCGAAAACTAAGTTTAATTGACAATTTAAACTTTCGTAACTGCATACACACTAAGTTAACTTGTTTGTTTTAAATTAAACAAAAAAATTGATACTTGTCAGTATTCTTAAACCTTGAAATAACACAGAGCCAACGCTGTATTGTATTGGTCAATAAAAAACAATGCATTGTTTTATTAATTCTAATAATAATATAAGTTTTAATATTACTTATCCACTGTCACAAAATAGCCTTAGCTTAGAAAATTGTGGTTTGCTTTTGATAAAATTCGTATTAAAGAAATATAAAATCGGGGACTTCAGCTTTGTTCTATTCAGTTGAATGTTAGGCAGCAGTTATATGCTAATACATTTCTCAGGATATTTCATAACCGTATTCGATATATATTTGGAAGTTCAGCTAGATCTCGTAGAACAATTGATCATACTTACAGAAGTGCCTTTCGAGTATTCTATTATACAAAGTTTTGTCTTTGAATTTTCTGAATTGACAATATTAATTATTCAATATCTTATTAAAAACTAAATAAAAAAATTTAACGTCTACATAGATATATATATATACTGACAGATATAGATAGTAAGGTTTACAATTTTTCTTCTGCTAAAATTACTTAATTGCCTCTCAAAAAATATTATTCTCTTATCAATTGCTTCATACATACGTATTTATTATGTTATAGAATTGCTATTTTAAATATGCTTGTTTTTTATAAGAATAACTATATACAATATAGACTGTAAAATATTTTAAACTAATATCATGGTTTACTTCGTTGGAAACCAGCCTTTAGAGATCGGAACTCTGTTTCAAAATTCACTGGGGAAAAATTATAGGAACCCAGATAATTCTGTTAAGAAAGAAAATATACCATTTAACCTCGATGTAAATTACATTCCCATAGACTACGATTATGACGCTAAATTGGTAAAATTTAACAATAATAGTTATACCAATGACCAGGATGAGTTTTCTGACGTTCCGCAACCAACTGAGGACACTAATGTTTCTGTGGCCCAACAACCGGATTCAATGGTAGAGACAGAATTACCCAAGTCCTTCAATATAAATAACGTTTCAAGGATGTCAGAACCCAGTTCAAATTTATTAATGGATTCCTCTGTTAATAATAACCTATTTCAAGACGTAATTTCTAACGCAAGCTATAATATTAATAGCAAAGAAACTTATAAAAATAGAACTGGAGAAATTGATAGGTACTATAATGATAGTATGAAAGGTGAAGATGATGAAGAGTCAATTAAAGTTGATATTAACGACTTTTTGTCAAACGATGGTAAGATAGAGTCATTCAATGAAATGATGCTGCCTGATCGAAATAAATTACATTTACAATTATTGAACACATTTGATTCGTATGTTCCAGTAGATGAAAATATACATTCGGATTCAATACTAGATGCCCCTAATCTAATCAAATCTGCTGAACTTACAAACCTGAGAAGGTTGTCGAGAAGTGCGAAGCCTGTCATTTCCAATAAATCTTCGACAATTTTATATGGTCAAGCAAATAATCCACGTAACACAGTCGGTTTAAAATCGCAAAAGATAGATCCACCACTTATACAAAATAAACATGATTTGGTGTCAAATAAAATGAAAGGAATGAATAACACATCAGAACATAAACATAAATATAAAACAATAATTAAAGTCCAAAATTCTAAAAATTTGAAAAAATCCAATAATATTGTTGAAAAGAGATATAGATCTAACATTAATGAGAAAATGACATATTTAAAGGAGATTGTACCATCGTTGAGAGTTGCTAGTAAGAGAGAAAACGGTATACCTATAATTAAAGAGGATTCGATTGATTTAGATGGGTTGCAACCTGCAAAAAAATTAAATAAAGCATCGATATTGTTAAAAACTATAGAGTATATAAGGCATTTAGAAAATAAATGTCATAATGGTATCCAAGGTAATAATAATACAAATGATAGATACCGGAACTAGATTTGTTAAGAAATGTTCGTTAATTTTCTCAACTGATAAAATTGTTATAACCAAGTATGATAAAGTTGTCCATAAGAATGAATATTAAAATAAATGTGATAAACTATTAATTATCCATATAATTATGAAACAAGTAAGCCGTTGTAATTTCATAAATAGTACTATTTAATACACCTAAGGTTTTATTAAAGTGTCATTAACAAATAATACAACCCCATTCACACTAGTGACAATCTTGAGAACTGGCGTGAACACTTTGTCATTGACAGATGCGACAAAGTAGTCACCATTACTTTCTCTTTGTAACAATACGTCGCCAGAACCTGAAGTTTGGTTTGCCAAACTTCTTAGCACTATTGCGTTGTTCTTGTAGCGGCCATATGTACTTTTGTTATCCTCATACGAGACTACATGAGATCTAACAAAATTGGCGATATTATCTTGAATAGCTTTATCGATTGCCTGGTCTGATGATTTATTTGCCTCCATGGCCTCTATATTTTTGGGAAATTGCCATGGTTTCATAGACAACCTCATCATAGACTCATTAATTGGTGAAATTACTATTAGGTCCTGATCTTCATCCATTAGTAAATTGTTTAAAGCTACATCCATTCTGGTGTAAGAGGCAAATATATTTATATTTTTCGAACTTGCTAAAGTGGAATTTAACTGCACCGGAGTTGTATCATATTTATCAGATATTAGATTGTTGTTATATTTATTCATAAAATCCTTATCTTCATGGAATGGAAAAAGCTCAGATAACACCTTATTTAAATCTAAGGGCGTAATTTTTTCCGCCTGTGCTACTCTCTGATTTTGATTTTCATCCATATTTCTATTCCATACAGGACCATACCTTTGAAGTTGCTTATCGTTAGTAAAACGTATATTTTCATCAGCAAACCGTTTATGTAGTCTTCCATTTGCATCTTTGTACGTTATTAAATCCACTACTTCTTTCCCTAAGGCAAGACTCAAATAAAGAAAAAAAACAGCAAAAGTCAAAATAGGTTTCTCGTACATTTTATACATATGTGTTTCAACAGCGTGTTATATGGTTTAAAATAGGTTGATCGACCTCTAAATACCAAAAAAAGAGTTTCTTGAATAACTTACTATTAGAATAAGCTATGTGGGGTTGCTTTCCTTGTTCTTATATATCTCATCGCCTGCTGCTGTTTGAAAAAAAGGAACACAAAACAAATGCGCAAGCCCGGAATCGAACCGGGGGCCCAACGATGGCAACGTTGGATTTTACCACTAAACCACTTGCGCAATCAATTTATTGCTGATCTTTCTACGAAAACAAGTCCACGATAGATCAACTTGCCTGGTTATCTCATTAATGTACAGTTATCAGCATTTGTTCGCGACTGCCAATAAACATAGTTGCACCTTGTGCACAAACCTATTTAGGATAATATCCCGTCAACCTCTCAGTGAATGGAGTAGGACTATAATCTTTGAAACAATGTTTTTGGCAACCATAATATGTATTCTTTAGGCAATAAAAACACCAGGTTAATTCAATGACACTCAGATAGGAATGGTTCGATGCAGATTAGTAGCGTTTGCAGAGTTAGAATTGTAAGAGTCCGCCCCCCCTCATTGTAATGTAACATACCTAGTCGTATTTGGTTTCTGTGCAACTATTTAACAAATTCTTCAGAAACACTCGGACAAGAAAAACTTTTTTCAACGTTTTGGTGCAGAAAGCTCATCGATTTGTCAATCCTATAAATCATAATACAATTGATACATAAACTCATCAAGATTAATGTGACAGCTATAGATCTCTATATCAGTTCAACGTCTAGGTTTTTATGATGAACGTTGTAAATTACCTTGTGCAAAACATTTCAATTTGTTAGCAGTTCTTATTGCATAGTAATACGGTAACAACTCATCAAGAGAATACAAGGACAGAATGAAATATATTATTGAACATATGGAAGAAGGCTTCAGTGAATGGGTCGTTCTTGAGTACTCGCAGATTTTGAAGGATGTTGGATCTGAGAATCTAATTCTTTCATCGTTGCCAAAGAATACAACAGAAAAGGATATCCCAGAAAGATTACTGAAATTAGGATTACAATGGACAACCGGTGATTTGAAAGAAATCACTAAAAAGTATCCCAACTTACAACAATTAGAGAATGGAAGAGTATGTTTATTAGACCCAAGAGCCAGCACAGACTTACAGCCAGAAGATGTGGAGAAATTCGATTATTTTGTGTTTGGTGGTATTCTGGGTGATCATCCACCAAGAGATCGTACTACAGAGTTAGCCATTGCTTATCCAAATCTGTTAATAGGAAGAAGACTAGGTGACAAGCAAATGACTACTGACACAGCAGTGAGAACTACTCAAATCATTGTTAAAGATAAAAAAAAGTTTGAAGATATTGAGTTCATCGACTATCCAGAATTCAGATTCAGCAAGAATGAAGCCACTGAAATGCCTTTCAGATATGTATTAGATGCGCAAAAGAAGCCTATCCTTCCAGAAGGTATGTTAGAATTGATTAAACACGATGCTGAACAAAGTATCGATGATTTATTTATGTAATGACATAGTGTATATCTCCTTCGCAGTTTTTAATAATCGAATATATGTGGCATTAATTAAACTATACAATTACAGTTGCTAGTCTAACATTATGAATATATAGAAGTATATTTGCGCTAGACAATGCATTATCCTCTCATCACTTATCAGTGGTTGATTCTTCTTTCAAAAAATCGGTTAGTAGTTCCTCAATGTTGATATCATCTTTATTTGAAGTATCAACCATTGCAGGTTTAGCTGGTTCTTGTTTACGACCCGTAGTACAGTAAGCTGTAATACCCCCAACAGCAACTAATGTTGAGATAGCCAAAACATGAGATTGCACAGTTCTACCAAAAATAACATATGCATTTCCCATCTTTCCGATATTTAATTTTGTAATTATTCGTTTTATCCTTGTTTAAGAGCACCAATATTACAGATGTGAAAGAACTAAACCAAGAATTTGACCATTCACTAACGTACATTGCGAATACTACAAGATATATAAAAGCTCAAACAAGTTTAACTTCTTAATGCATTAGGAGTGAACAAATTAACTGAAGGGTGACATTGAAAAATGTCACCCGTTGATTATGATTGGCTGATTACGAATCAAAGATTTCCCCATTCTAAAGATGACTTTACTTCTGAAGTTATTGACGTTAATATCATTGACTCGCCAACCATTAACCAAAGATCCAAGAGACTGGAATAGATGATTACTTCAAGTTGAACTTGAAGTAGTGGTCGTCTCATCTCATTTAACTGTTTGCATTAATACCTTTATAACTTTTGACAATTGCACAATTCTATTACCCGCAACATCCAAATTTACTCAAATTAACTACAACTCACATTATCTAGAACCTTCAACCTTATTCATGCATAATATAACCTAGCTATATATATAACACCTTCTTTATATATCTGATTATTTATTCCAGTGGATAGTATTAGTTAATTATTAGATGTTGTAAGTAGGTATATATATATATATAAACATACCATTTAAAACATTCCAACACCAAAAATCATAATAACATGTCAAGCATCATCAGATCTGCCAAATCTATTGTTCCATTAATGGACCGTGTTCTAGTTCAAAGAGTTAAAGCTGAAGCTAAGACTGCTTCTGGTTTGTACTTACCTGAGAAGAACGTTGAAAAGTTAAACCAAGCTACTGTCTTGGCTGTGGGTCCAGGTTTCACTGACGCTACAGGCAATAAAATTATTCCACAAGTTAAAGTAGGTGATCAAGTCTTGATTCCACAATTCGGTGGGTCTACAATCAAGTTAAGAAATGACGATGAAGTTATCTTGTTTAGAGATAGCGAAATCTTAGCTAAATTAAAGGATGAGGCTTAGAGTTAATTCATGCACATATGCACACGAAAAACAAGTGCACATACTTGTGTGAATATTTGTATGTATATGAGTGAAATAACAGGCGTATCTAGTAGCATCATACTACTTATATCAAATCATGTAAATAAGTATTCGCCATTACTTAATTGTGAAATTTTTCATTTTACAATAATGTAATTGGATGTTAATAATTATTTGAGGTTGTTTTGATGAATATTCAATATTAATGTCGATATTTAAATAAAATCTAATTATATCTATTTAGATATTTATGATAAATAGCATTCAAAAATATTAAATAAATGCAACGACTTCATAACAATGGTACAAATGCTTCGAGAATGAGTTACTCAATGACGTATTGGAACAACTGGCCAGCATTAAATCTCTCCAGGGCATCTTTAATGTCTTCTTCTCTCTGATAAACTTTCATAAACCAATTAGGAAACTTTGATTCATTAATATATCCTTCCCATACTTTCTCCACTGAATTATCACTCATGTCAATTTCAGAATTGGTTGTTTTGTCAATAAACGATTCATTCCATTTCAATCGACTTGTTATTAACTTTTCGTAAAATTTACAAGATTTTTCATCACCATAGATTATTATAATACCTGGTCCATCATCTTTTACTCTTGCACAAGCACCGCGTAATCCTAGTTGTTTGCTATTAACCTTCAGTTTATATCTGATGGATGGGTTCACTAGCTTTTTAAATTTGAATATTTTGCAAATGTTGTTTCTGGGTGGAACTTTGACGTTAGGTATGCCAAGGTTTTCTCTCTTTCTCTTAACGGCTTCCTCGTGACGGATTTTGTTTGTTTCTTCATGTTTTCTCTTTCTTTCTTCGACTTGTTCTCGTACCGTGTTTTCCCATTGAGTTGGATCAGTAATATTTTGATTATTTTCATATACATTCATCATGTTACTTACCTTAACTTTTGGTTCAGGTTTAGGTAAAATGCCCAGTTTTATTTTAGTTTCTTTTTCTTCCCTTTCAAGTTTTTTCCTATTTCTTCTGAGTTTTTTTCTTTCTGTTTTAGTCAGATATATCTTACTTACAAGCCTATTTCTATCTCCTAATTTGATTGGTACTGGGTGTTGGACATACCGTATCGATGGATGGCTTACAATTTCAGAATTTCGTTCATCATCTTCAACTTCAGATTCAGACTCAGATACATCATCTACGGTAAACTGCTTATCATATTTCTCTAAAATATTATTATTCTCATCTAAGTAAGGGCGGTCCCACCACTCAACGTCTGGTATATCTTCTACTGCAGTAAAATATTTATCTTCTCCGATAACGTGGTTTGGTATTAATCCTTCTTTGATTTTATTTAATTTCTCTTTCTCCAACTTTTCCTGTGTCTTCTCTCCATAAATTCTCTTCCTCTTCTTTTTTTTATTCAATAGCCTCTGTTTCTCATATTCTGCCGTTATTTCACCCTTTTTGTGAAACACTAAACCTCTGTGAAGTCTATCGTTAACTTTTTTGTAATTAGCTTCACCTTTAGCATCATGGAAGTTAAGGTAAGGATTCTCTTGCTTATGTTGTCTTCTAATTAAATTTAAATTTGATGAAAAAAGTATAGGGTTGATTTCGGTTTTTAAACCTTTCTTCTGTGTCTGTTGGTTCTCAACGACGCTCCCTTTATAAGTCTCGTCACTCTTCTGATCCCTCATATTGATTGACTACTTGAATATCTTCAACGGAAATGTAGAGATGATGGCTCCCAGGTTTTACTAAATTCTTGCTAGTATAAGTTATATGTTTGGATTCTTATATTACTAAACATTTGTAGTTAGTAGTTATGACTTTAATATAATCATAATTAGCTGACAACATTTATCATTCAACTAAATCATTTTATTTGGACTTAATTTATATTTTATATTCTGATGCCGTTCGCATTACTTTGTAAATATTGAAACTGACAAATACAGGATTATAATAAATATATTAAAAAGGATAAATTAAATGTACTTAGTATGCATATTATAAAAATTATATTGGTATATTACCTAATAATGAGTAATGTATGTTTGTTTCATTTCTTAAATAAAGATGAGAAAAATCCACCACTTTTCTTCTTAGGAGGACTTTCGGTATTACTTACGACTTTTCTCAAAACTGGGCCCTCAGTATCTTTCTTTATTTTTCGATGTGAATCGTGTGTATGTCCAGGGCTATTTCCACTGTATGTCAAAACATGGCTAATCGAGGGTAGATCATCAAGGTTACTTCTTGTTGGCGAACTTGATAATTGACGTGTTAACGGTTGTCTTGGTTGATGAGACAAGGTTCTCACTATGCCACTGTGTGTATGAGTATGATGAAGTTTAGGTGCTTTGGTTTTAGAGGTAGTATTGACAACATCTAACATTGATTTTTTAGAAGTAGTTTCAGGTTTTACTTCACCACCTGTTATTTCCTTCTTCCAACGCTCAAATTCTGAGACTACAGAACAATCCACCTTGATTTGTGCAATTGATTTCGCAAATGAAACGGAAGCATTAAAAATGATATTTATTTTACAGAGTGGGTCATTATGATTGTTGATTTCACATTTTTTTAAATTTTCTAACATATTATTTCTATTGTCCATGGATAATAATTTCAATTGTTGCTCCATTGTCTTCGATGTAATCTCGTGTTCAATTCTATTCGTAATGGAATCATCTGTGTTGGATTTATCTTGTTTTTTCTTAACAGCTGATTCTACTAGTAAATTCAATTCAGAGTTATTCTTTACTGGTCCCGAATTTTCATTTTGTATACTTCTTTCGAATTCGTGCATTCTTAGCGAAGGAACAAGGAACACTGGAACAATATACCTTGTTGCTAATTGATCAGATACATATCTAGACTTCCAACACACTAAATCCTCGGTTAATTTCCATTTCTTTGTACCTGCAACAATGAAGTCTGGATTATAACTTTTGAATACATCAATTAAAGTGGAAGATGTCTTATCAACATTAATTTCAACAGTGATCTTCACCGATAAGGACGGTGAGATTATTGATGTTATATAGGTAAAAATATTTCTTATTGAATTCTCAATGTCAATTTTCTCGTAACCATAGCACCACTCTGTCGCATTATTTGTTAAAGGTGAAGAGAATAATGAAAACAAATCTTTTTTAGTATTGTCTGAGGATGCTCTAGATGATGAAGAAGCAGCATCTGAGGTGATATCTCCAACAAATTTATTAAACTTATCACCATGGTTACGTCCCGGCAATTTTATCTTCGGTAAATTTGCGATGACCACTAGGTGATCGTTATTAGATAGTTCTTTAAGAATCCAATCCAAGGCCACCCACGTATATTTTCTACCACTGATATGACAGATTATAGTCCTTGGACCATTTGTAAAACCAACTTTCTTCTGAAGGATTTTATCTTTTTTCCTCTGTTGTTTTGTGATGGGAGTGTAGTCATTGCCCATTACAGCCATAGTATATTGTTCTTCAGGAAATAATATATCAGGCTTTTTAAAATATATTGACTTATTGCATCTCCTATGACCAATTCTATTTTTACGTGTCCGCCAAGCTTTTTTAAACATATTCTGTTCTCTATTGATAATTACAGAATCTGTACTGACACTCGGTCTGCTTGGATAATCAGTTCTGACAATTTTACCATTTTCTGATATCTTCAAATGATGTGACAAATTATTTGCAGCCATTCTAGTTTTCGGGGAAATCCATCCAGGAGGAAATGATGAACTTCTATTATGCGAGGAATGTGTAGTATAATCATGTTGCCCCTGTTTTAAATGCGACTCTGGCTGATAACTTTCGTTATCGTAATATTCATCCATCGTATAAGCATCAGGAATCTGTACACCTAAAAATTCAGGTTCCTCAGTTTGAAAATGAGAATTATCAGTGAACGATGGAACAGTATTAAAAGACACAGAAGGAGATAAAGTTGGTATTCTAGATTCTTGTTGACTCTCAGTGCCTCCGGTTTGCATTCGCTTACCGTCATCGTTGGAACTGACACTTTGAGTGGCATCTATACTACCGGAGTAATCATTCAAGCTATCGGAGTAAATTTTGAGCTGACTATAAGCATCTCTCATTTGCTTAACCGCATCTGAGTCACCCATAGTATAGTGTCAATATTTTGGGATGTATATAGTAACCCTCAGTATTGTTGTTTTTATTTTTGGTATCGTTAATTTTATACCCAATTTACTAGATATAAAACAAATCTCAAATTGTAATAGAAAACGTTCCCATATATAATGCGATTGGTAGTGATGGAAATAGACTAGACAACCCAAACACTCACTTAATAAATTGGAATTTTGCTTCTATGCATGTTTATATATATATGTATAATTGCCCTTTAATTAATTTGGCGGTCAAATATTTCACGGCTCTTAAAACGGTGATTGATAGTCAGACCAGGGTAAATGTCACTGGGTAATACGCTGCATTGAAACTATACAGATAGTTACATAAGTGTTGCAGAAGGTATATATGTGTGTGTGTGAGGACGGTAGAGTTCAATGTTCTACTCAGACTTTAGTTTCTCCATTGCAAGTTGTTCGAGTCTCTTGGCAGGAGCATAGCCTTCAAGAAGGCCCAATGCGTACCATTCAATCAGAAAATCGGTTGGGACCCTGTAGAACTTCAATTTTGGTCTTAATAATATGTATGTCTCTAAAATGTGGGTAATGATAGCTAGAGCTTCGATAGCAATCAATATAAAGTCATTGTCTAGGAACTCTTTAATGAATTCTGGCAATGGCAGCAGGTGAAGCAATGGACGGTAGAAATAACACATCAATGGCAGGAAAACAGCCACAATAATGATGTATTCGACTATATTGTTAGGGTACACAACCTCATTAATCTGTATATGCGAGTAGTTTCTCTCCTTCGCAGCTTTTCTAACCATCTTGTCGATGTATACGGTGAAATCAGATAATTGCGTCAATGGTGTCTCGAATACGATTAACTTGTCAATATCAAACTCGACCTCGTTGTGATGGAACCTGATTGTCATAGATTGCAAGTCGTATGAAAGCAATCTCACAGCAGTGATCTTGGAGGTAATTGGGACATGCCCATAGAAATATAAAATATCCGTGAGGGCCAGCCTATGGTTTGCGTTAAAAGCAGTGATAGCGTCTTGTTGATCAAACGTCATGGTACAATCTCGGTTCGGTACACTGTCAATTGCGATCATGAACAAAACTAACACAAAGATCGCATGCATCCTATATATCAATTACCTCCCTCCTACATATAAATAGATAAGTATGTGTGAGTGGTTGAACGACCTCTGATGATGTTGAACCAAGTGGTCATTAAACGATTGATTGAATTGACGTTACCCGCGTTACCATTGTTACCATTGTTACCCGACCACACCTGCGGAATTATCAACTCAAAAATGTTTCACGAACCTTTTTCCAATAAAGTGCATCAACTGACCACTAAGTAACAGTAATTAAATAATAATGAACAACTTCTACGTTTAGTGATAACTGTTTTAAATGATTATGAAGTTGACAATCGGGTTGACTTGTGATCTTACGTGTGTTTTCATTTGTTTCTTGGCTATTAGTTTTGCAATCTTAGGAAGCTAACAAGTGTGTATCGATACGTATGCAGTGCTAGCCGATATAGGAATTTTGCTTACTTTTTAACTGGTTTAGAATTGGTATCAAAGTTACACAAGTACATATATTTTGCGAGATACGCTTTTAATTAATAGATGATGAGTTCGGGTGATCATAAGAGCAGACACGGGAGTAGGCATCATAGCAGCTCGTTGCTGTCAGATGGTTCTAAAATAGGGAATTATCAAATTGTAAAGACTTTAGGGGAAGGTTCGTTCGGTAAAGTGAAGTTAGCATTCCATTCTACAACAAGACAGAAGGTTGCGTTGAAGATCATTAATAAGAAAGTGTTGTCAAAGAGTGACATGCAAGGGAGAATTGAAAGAGAAATATCATACTTGAGACTGTTGAGACACCCACATATTATTAAACTGTACGACGTCATTAAATCCAAAGATGAGATTATTATGGTCATTGAATATGCAGACCATGAGCTTTTTGACTACATTGTCCAAAGGGAGAAGATGAGTGAGAATGAAGGGCGTAGGTTTTTCCAACAGATAATTAGTGCTGTGGAGTATTGTCACAGACATAAGATTGTTCATAGAGATTTGAAACCAGAGAATTTACTATTAGATGAACACTACAACGTCAAGATTACAGATTTTGGTTTGTCGAATATCATCACAGATGGCAATTTTTTGAAGACTTCATGTGGGTCTCCAAACTATGCAGCTCCAGAAGTTATTAGTGGTAAATTGTATGCTGGTCCAGAGGTCGATGTTTGGTCTTGTGGTGTTATATTGTATGTGCTACTATGTCGTCGTTTACCATTCGATGATGAAAGTATTCCCACACTTTTTAAAAATATTAACAATGGTGTTTATACAATCCCAAACTTCTTGAGTGAGGGTGCAGCAAGTTTAATTAAAAAAATGTTGATTGTCAATCCAATGAACAGAATAACTATTGGTGATATTATTCAAGATCCATGGTTCAAAGTTGACTTGCCAGAGTATTTGGTACCTAGTGAAAAGGATGCCATCAAAATAAATGGTACTAACAATAATGCTGAGAATCTACAGAATCTAACAGCTGCGGATATTGATGAGGAGGCAATAGACATTTTAACAAAAACAATGAACTATAGCAAAGAAGAAATCTACGAATCTTTACAATCCGGCGATGTTGATACCAATCCAAGTCATCACGAAATCAAGGAAGCATATTTGTTAATCAAGGAAAACCAAAACTTAATAAATACTTTAAAGAAAGGTGATAATATTAAGCAACTTGATACCTTCTTATCTCAATCACCACCTTCTTTCCAAAAATACAATGAACAAAATGGCACAACTGGTATGAGTATCTCCAAACCGACTCATTCCGGGAAGGATAGAAGAAACCTAAATAATATTCCAGGCATTTCTGATGCGCAGAGACCGGTACATGTACCTTCATCTAAGCATCAATTTATTCCAGAAGAAAATAATCAACAAAGAACCTACTTGCCGAAAACATTCCCAGATGAAGACAAACAAGCCGATTCTACTATCACTATTCTACCTTCTTCTTTACCTCAAATACATAGAACAAATATGGTCTCACAAGGTTTGGTAGGTACCTCCAATGTGACTCCATTGCCAGTCAAGAAATCTAAGCTCAAATGGCATTTTGGTATCAGATCCAGATCATACCCATTAGATGTCATGAGTGAAATTTACGCCGCGTTGAAAACATTAGGAGCCCACTGGGCTAAACCATCCGAAGAAGAGCTGTGGACCATACGAGTAAGTTGGAGGTACAACAACAACTCCACTCAAAACAGAGAAAATATTCCAGATTTAATGAAAATGATTGTTCAATTGTTTCAAATCGAAACAAATAATTATTTAGTTGATTTTAAATTCGATGGATGGGAATTTAGTGATGGCAGAGGAGTTCCTCAAGGAAACATTTCGGAAGACGAAATAGGAGCCTTCTCAGCTTATCCATTCCTACACTTAACAACTAGATTAATCATGGAACTGGCAGTAAATAGTCAAGGTTAATGCAACTTAGATCATTGGCCAACAAATTTAAACATATATCTAAACAAATGTACATACAAAAAATTAAAAAACCACACACCCATATATATATAGCGAGTGTGACCGAATTCTCAACTCAGTATATCATCAACCAATGTCACAAATGGAGCTTCTTTTGAAGTATTATCTATCATTTGTGACATTACCTTGTCCATGCTGAACCTGAGAAACATCAAGGCGCTATCACATTATCACGACCAAATTCGTAATAGAGTTTTTTTCCTGATTAGGAAATATAAAAATACTAGAACCTGCCTGCGCATTTACCTAATCAAGTAATTTTCCTGTTTAGTAGATTAAATCGCCCGTGCAGGGTTTTTTTTCTCAAAGAAAGTGAGACCTCTAAAACAACTTAACCTTCCAAAACGAAATTATCAGCATAATGAATAATGAGAAAGAAGAACAAGTATTGAATTCAATATTCACTTCAACACTTCTTATTGCCAGTTGGACTGGTGGGTAAGTGGTCAATGAAACTATATAATGAAGTAATTTGTTTTCAATTACACGAATTGGAACAGAAGTCTGCTTAGAGGTATAACGAGTTTAATGTTCAGTTAGGTCCTTATTAAAAAAAAATTAGATTATCCTTAGGTGTCAGGCCATATTTGAACTTATATATAGGGTGAAGCTAACGAGTATATTTGATATTACTCTGCAAAAGAAAGGAAAAAACATACAAACAAACAGAGTGTTCCATAATACTAACAAAAAGATGATGACAACCACGTCTCCCGAGGCGTCAAGGTCGTCGAGTTTTAATTTCGCTGATAAGTTCAGTTTACAATCTGAAAGAGTGGTTTCAATTATGGAATTGGAGTCGTCAAATGAAACTCTTCAAAGAATTAATAAGGCATTGAATAGGTCAAGAAAAATTGCAGTACTGACCGGTGCTGGTATTTCTTGTAATGCAGGTATTCCTGATTTTAGATCATCAACGGGTCTTTATGATCTGGTTAAGTCACAATATCCAGAATTAACAATTAGAACAGGTCAGGAAATGTTTGATATTTCATTGTTTAGAGATGAAATGAAGATTCAAGTGTTTGCAACATTCATGGAAAAATTGTATACTAGCACTAGACTGGCTAAACCAACAAAAACCCACAGATTCATCGCTCATTTAAGAAATAGGAATAAACTATTACGTTGTTATACTCAAAATATCGATGGTTTGGAAGAACTTTTAGGTTTGGAGATGTCTAAGAAAGAAATGGAAAGTAAAACTAACGGTTTTGTTAACAGATGGAAGAATTTTGATGTTGTTCAGTTGCATGGTGATTTGAATTCCTTAGCATGCACAAGATGTTTTCACACCTTTGAATGGAATAGGTTCTTAGCAAGATCATTTAGAAGAGGTGA
This sequence comes from Tetrapisispora phaffii CBS 4417, assembly GCF_000236905.1. NCBI lineage: Eukaryota > Fungi > Ascomycota > Saccharomycetes > Saccharomycetales > Saccharomycetaceae > Tetrapisispora > Tetrapisispora phaffii. Next base: position 84,779 of record NC_016522.1, read on the forward strand.
ATTGCCAAGTTGTCCGGAATGTTTAGCAAACAATGCAAAGAGAACTCAAGAAGGTAAGAGAAACCTGGGCTTGGCTGGGTTTCTCAGACCAAATATTGTTTTGTACGGTGAAAATCACCAATCCTCAGAATTCATTTCACAAGGTATAAACTATGATATCTCTAAAGGTAGACCTGATTTTTTAATTATCATGGGTACCAGTTTAAAAGTCGATGGTGTTAAGAGAGTCGTTAAGACAATGAGTAAACAAATTCATGAAAAAGGTGGTATTGTCATACTAGTAAATAAAACTATATTAGCTGATTCTCAATGGGCTGGGATTATAGATTATCAAATCGTAAGTGACTGTGATTCATGGGTATCATATTTGGAAAAAGATATTCCAGAATTGTTTAAGACTCAAGAGCAATTTGACAAGTTGCGACAACTGAAAAGAGAAGCTAGTCAGTTACGTAAACAAAAGAAATTACAGAACGAATCAAAGAAAGAGGATGCAACACTAATGTTAAAGACTCCGCCAACTACACCACAGGCAAAAGAATTGCAGTCGATAATAATAGCTAAAGATGAAACAGATAACGTTAAAAGAAAACTGCTCGAGGAAGAAATTGACGTTAAAGTTAATTTGAACAAAAAAATAAAGGTATAAATTCCTCCCTAGCTTAAACGAATAGTTAATATAAAATTCTATTAGAAATTGTTGTGTTATCATATTCATTTAACTTCATCATGCATAAATTAAAAATCTAATAAAATATATTTAACGTTTGTATTTTTCCCGACCGGAAAAAGAGATATCAAAAATATTGAAAAACTATCTCATCGCAAAATTTAACAAACATACAAATAGTTGAATATATTTATGACAATTTTTATATGACTCTCTATACATATATACATATCTTTACAGTTAAATAATATAGCATTTAGTAATAATGAAATATGTATTATTATAATTTGATTTTTTGAAATAGCTAATGCAATCAATATAGCAAAAATGAATAGAGAAGCTAAAGAAAACTATAGGGATATTCAACTACGAAAAAAGTATAATTCAATACACAAGTTGGCTGAATTAGGTTTAAGCGAACTATCAGGGTTATATTTGACGTCTTTCTATAACTCAAGTAAAAGATACAATGTTATACTTCCTCAGCAAATAGTTAGCGATGGTTCTAAATTTTGCGGGAAATGTGGTTGTTTGAGAGTTCCAAACCACAACGTTTTAATTAGTAGCGAAGAACTCAATATTCGATTTACATGTTTGAAATGTGGAGATATCAAATTATTTGAAAGAAGAAGTAATCGACCAGTGACCAAAGAAGAGATTGAACATGATTTTGTTGCAACATGGCCAAGTGATAAAAAAAATAGATATAAGTTTGAATGCTAAGAAGGTAGAGAAAAAGAGGAAGAATGCAAAAGATCGTGATAAGAAGCGTAAAATAAATTCATTAAGTAATATGTTAAATAAGAAGAATGATGAAAAGAAAAGACTGACTACGACATTAAGTCTTGAGGATTTTATGAAAATTTAGATGATGCATTATATTCATGATTTTGTCACTTTATACAGATATATAGTCTAATTAATAGCCAATAGTTGTAACTTTAATATTACAGTTCAACTCATTGAATAGTAATCTTACGATATGATGTTTGCTATTAGCGATTTGAGATAGCTTCTTGCAACTTTTTTATTATTTCTTGTAATTTGACCACCTCTAGTTTTAGTGATTCATTTTCCAATGCCAATTGATCGAAATTTTTAGCTTTAAATTCTAATTTCTTAATATATTTTTCTTTTCTTTGCCTAAAAGCCTTTTGTGCGTTTCTATTTTGAGCAGCTCTTTTAGTATTGCGCAATGGTTTCCCCGATTTTCCTATTAAATGACCATTTTCATTAATTATCTCACCACCATTAAACTTTGAAGAAAGAGAAACTGGGGTGGTTGAGCGAGAAATAGTTTGCATGTTGTACATGGGCGTTGTCGATACCACTGGTTTGTTCTGTTGCATTAAAGGTTGTCCTGGAGAAACCATAGATAAAGGTTGTGCTTGTGTGTGTTGTAGTTGACTCTGTGGCTGTTGTGCTTGTATTTGTTGTGTCTGTATTTGTTGTGTCTGTATTTGTTGTGGTGGCGGTGGTGGTTGAGATTGTGTGTAATTTGTAGTTTTGTAAAATGAAGGAAGCGCCATTTGTTGGTATGTATTTGGTTGCTGCATGTAAGCCAACTTTTCTTGCATATGGGGATGTTGATTTGGTTGCAATTGATTTTGAGGTGGCGGCGTGATGGACATACTATGTTGCTGCTGTTGCTGTTGCTGTTGAGAAGGATGAGCATGGACTTGGTATGCCTCATTGCGCGAAAATGACTTTGGATTTAAACTAGCGTTATTATTTGCAGTGGCATTATTGCTACTATTGTTGTTATTGTAAATTAATGAAGGCGTTATTTTTGGTAATGAATAGTATGGACTTTGCATAACGTTATTGTTTGGTGACATCGGGTTCAATGTCGAGACCATGGTATTTGACATGTTTTCATTCTTAATATGGTTGATGTTCATTTCTTTATCAGGATGATGGCTTTTATCTTAGGGAATGCAATAATGGCTAGAAGGGCGAATAAAAAAGGAATACAATAAATACTAATAATAATGTCAGTGTGTAGTTTGTGTTTTTGTTATATTCAATGCAATATGAAGGATATAATAATGCTATAGAAAGAGAAAAGAGAGTGATTAGAAGATTTAGAATGTTATTCTTAATTCATTTATCTCGAGGGTCGATAATATCTGTCCGTATAACAATAGTGGGAAAGTTAAAATTTAGAATGGTAGTGAAGTAATTAGTAATGGTGATGAAAAGTGAAAAAAAATAACAGCACGTATATATAATCAGTAGTTTACGTAAATAAATTACCATTTGTGCGTTTTGGAAATACACAGTTGGTGGAAAAGAATTAGCTGTTTGTAATTAATAAAGTATATTTATATAAAGAATCAAGAACAGAGAATAACAAACAGTTTAAGGAAATGTTTTCTCAATTGAATTTTTACCGAATTATACAAAATAGGCCAACAGGCTCGAAACTAAATAGTTAATATCAGAATACGCACACGGTTGAATCAGAAGGAATAAATTTCATAACCTTGATTATTTTGAAGACATTACGACATTGTGAACTCTACGGCTACACAGGGAGAAACAACGAACCAAAAAAATGAAAAAAGAAAGAGAAGAAATTAAATGCACTAAAAACAACGATACATGTTTATAGGACTAACTTTTGAGTGGTGAAGTTTTTTTCAACCGCACAGAGTAAGAATACAAGCGGAACCAACCAAGGCATCGACACTGACGACAGCATAGATGAAGACTGTCTGTTAATTACTAACCTATAGGAAGTTCACTGTCTGTATGAACATTAAATTGATGAATGTGTTAATAATATTTCAATGCCACAATATCATGAGATAAGAATGTTTTGATAGTGGTGAGGAGGAGATAGGGAAACTAAAACAATCGAAATTTTGAAATTCCCATGAAAAGATTAGTAATGCAACGCAACCAGAAAAAAGAAAAGAAACGGAATTGCGACGTAGTGAAATTTCGAAATGTTTAACCATTTCGAAATTAGACTTTCGTTGCTGTTGTTCTGGCTTGTGCGGCGGTTTGCCTGATTTTGGTGGGTAAAGTAACACCGATCGTCAATGCCTATATTTGCTGATTGTTGTCAGCTTGGAGGTTAAACGCCGTGGAACTGGGCACCAGATCCTTCCACATGCACCTTTTCTTTTTCTTGTTCATTCTCGTGTCCTTGTGCGGTCTTGTATATCTCTATTGCGAGACCCCCAGAGCTGGGTAGCTCCTCAGGACGTTTCACCGCCGGGGCCATGAACCCATTGCTCGATACACAGGAGGATTACAAAGCAATGTATAATGCTGAATCTCTGGAATCCCTCTCTGAGTGAACGTTTTCTTTTCTTTTTCTTGTTATGTAAAACACACACACACTTTTGTGTGTGTGTTCCACCCATTTTCCGCGCTCTCTACCCCTTCCGTCCGCTGCGTGTTGCATACTTGTTACTGTTTATCTGACAGTCAGACGACACTAGCACAGGACTAAAGGAAAAGGCCAGTGTTTCTGCTTCCAGAAATCGTCATTGTGCTTTTTTGTTTTGGTAACAACACCACCTCTGTACGTGGTGCCGACCTCGTGGAGTGATAAACAATTCATTTCTACAAACACTAGACAAATCCCTACAGCAAAACAAAAACAAAAACACCTCACGAGCAATGCCAACCAAAATAAAAAGAAACGAGATCATTCACTTTGGTGCACCAAAGTGAATGATCTCGTTTCTTTTTTCTGACCATGCAGCTCTGGTTCAAATCTCATTTTCCTGTTTTGCGAGAAAGTGGTGCGCTGTTTTTCTCCCTTGCCCAGACTTCAGATCCGCGGCACCCAACCCGCTATGTTTCAGCACACAACAAAAGCAGAAAACACATTGCAACAAAAAAAGAAATCACAAAAAAAGAAACGATACGTTCTTTGTAACAGACTACCTCCCGAAGTAGAAGAAAGCTAACAGAGTGTGCGATTTAAGCGTGGCTTACGGTATCCAATAATGAGAATGCGACCGCAGATCGTTTTGAAGAAAACACTAACGTATGCATGATCTTCCACAGCTGTTAATCATGTAATGCGTGTGAGAGATTACCGAGCAACTAAGCTCTGTATGTCGATTGCGACTCGTTAATAAAAAGTTGGAATTTCAATGAACAACAGTATGCAAGAGTTGTGATTAAGGTATACGTGGTTGTTTGCTTGGTATTGCTCCTGCCAGGATGGATTGAGTGGGGGGCCGTTCATTTGTTGTTGTTTTTTCGCAACTGCTTGTTTTCTGTGTTTTTCTGCCAACTTCCAAAAATGGGTAAGGTCAGCATCTTATTAATTGATTTAATAACCTGCCCGCACGCATCCACGCCCCATCTCTATAACGATACATGTCTTATGTCTGTTTAAGTTCTTTTTCATAGTGTTTACTTGTTTGTGCCTCATTGGAGAAGCAATTGATGATGCCGCTTACGAAAATGGAAAGAAACCCGTCAACGCTGTGACGTTTCCCCGCAGAAGAACTGCCAACACTGATTATTGCTTTTTTTGCCGTTTTGTTTCTTCATTAAGAATGACCTAATAAGAACGATTTCCGTGTTCGGGCAAAGTTTAAGGTCAGTCGATTCGAATCCATTGACAAAGTTTCTTTAAACTTCGTTTAACGTTAGAAGTAATACACATCACGGATTACGTTGTAGTATTTGTTTATGTTATTGTGTTAACCAATGATATTGTTATGGTTATTTATGAATGCATTAATTATATAGATTTATGTGAAGTTGAATATGTGTATGTCTATTACACCCAATCGTTCCAATTGTTACACCTCTTTCTTGCAATTTGCAGGGCTCCCCTTTGTTGGCTGAATATGATTCCAGACACAGTTTCTGGGACCGCGTCGTTGCGTATCTGTATGTATTTGGTGTTTTGCGGGCTCTTGCTATCATCAGATTCCTCTTGGTTCGAATTCATGTCTTGTTGGCTGCTCGGCTGGTCCTCCGCTGTTCCATCGTGGTTGTTAACCAGGTTATTATTTTCAAAGTCAAATATATTATTGTTTCCTGCATTGCGCGTATGGAACCTGCTTTCTGGTTGCAAACCATCTTTCAAATGTTTAGCTCCTTTGATTAACACCTGACCAGCTATGTCATCGAAATCAATGGTCACGTTATCGTTGTCTATGTATCCATTGCCGCCTCCATTATCGTTATTCCCATTCATAATATTAAATGTCACAATACCGTTCGAACCCAGGTGGAACGATCTAAATAATTCCCAGTCTTCCTCATCGTGGAATTGGTCCCAATAACCCATGTTGTTGTTCACCCCATCGATCCCGCTCCCGCTACGGTTTATCGTATCGTTGTCGACATTGTTACTAGAGATCGAGCGGTCGGCATTTCCTAAATGGGCCTTATCCGTGTCAAGGCCAGCTTTATTACCAAACTCCTCCTCGATCAGAGGGAACTTATCATCATTCCATTCAACATATAACGTATGATAACTTTCAATATAGTGTTGGTACTGGAAATAAGAATCTCGATAAGAAGACATCGCTGTTATTGCCTATTTGTCTAGAACTAGGTTTCAGTTGCGATTCCTATGAAGTTTGTGCCTGATGTCAATAAAGTATCTATTCTTGAATTGAAAGTACGCTTCTTATGGCCAGTTATCCTTCTTGATTCAGATCGCATTTATAACCATTTACGCTTTTCAGAAGTTACAAACGTAAAGGCGGGTAACAAGGACATGTTAACTTAAATCAATGTCTTGACATGGAAATGTTGTCATCGCAATAGTCGTCTTTGAATAAATAGTTTAGTAGTTCGTCCGTTCTTGCTCAATAGATGAATTCATTGCTTTAATATATTAAAATGTAGTTAAATTATATACTATATAATTAGATTAATCTCTCTGGTCTCTTGGACCTGGATCAATGAATTATTAGCTATTGATTACCGGAGTTTATATATACATCATATTTCAATCTACCGTTCTGTTCACTCGAGACGACGTCGTCGAGTTGAACACGTACGGCAGGCTGATGGTTCTACAGTACTATTTATGCATTAGAAATTCTGTTATTACATTCTCGTGAGGACTTATTGTTTCAGTTTTATAACAATAGTCTCGTATAGAGGTAATATCTGGTGTCTTGTACTTTGTTATGCGTCCAGTGTCATTTCCATCAATTAGGGTATCTGACAACCTTGGAATGAACTCCATCATCGTGATCTGAGTTCAATTAATACTGTTATCGAAATTAAGAAATATCGGGCATGTGGCGTAGTTGGTAGCGCGCTCCCTTAGCATGGGAGAGGTCTTCGGTTCGACTCCGGACTTGTCCAATCTTTTTTGTTTTTTTGCATTCCAATATGTAATTAATGATCGTAATAAACCTTTCTAAATAAATTGTGTTCTTCTTTCCTTAGAGCATACGTATATTTGTATATATTTAACTATTCTCCTGAGACTACGATATCGTGACAAGTCAATATCTTGTTGTGACAGTTAACTTACATGAATTGATTTTGAAAGAATTTTGTGTTTTATCCTCATTCTCACATGGATTTGTCTTTCTCTCATGATTTAATTTCTTCAACATTAAAGTCATTAGAAGATGTTAATAAAGAAGTCTATATAAAAACTCAAGACGTTGATAATGTACAGGAATATATTAAGTTTATCAGAGAATTGTTAATTGATCCCTTTTCTGGTATCTGTTCGATAAGACTTATTTCACCTGGCCTTCTCAATGCAACTGCTAATGGTACAACAGTGTTGAAAGATTTTTATACCAGGCATCCAGCCTTTCTTGTACAGTGTAGAGATATTAAGTTCGAAGGTCACAGTTCAGGAACACACAATGTTTATGAATTGGAACGTATATCTACATTGATCAATGAGAATTTGAATTGGAATGTATTTGTTGATTTGGACAAGTTCGATGTGTTTACTAACAGTAACATATTTACTATTTTCATAATGGCATTGATATGCATGAGCACATGGATGCTTTTATTCCTGTTAGTTTTATTACCTTCAAAAAGTCATTTTACAAAGAGAAAATTAATCCATTTTTACGTATTACTATCAGGTGCTCATGAAACTGGATTATTGATTTATTCTTTGAAACATATCTTTCACAAACAACACAAAAATAATTATCAGGACTCATTAGAATTTTATAAGCTTTTGGTTAACACAGATGCGTTTAAAGTTTTTGAATTATTGACTAATTTTGCATTTTTGTTTAATTGCATTGAAATTGTATATTATATTTATCGAGATTCGAAACCTATTCCTGATAAGTATCATTATATCCCAGAGTATTTTAGAAAGAATCGTAATTACACGATTGTCTTTTTGGGATTGTTAGTACTGATATTGGATCAAATTTTCTTTGCATTAATATTATGGTTTAATTTTAATTCGGTAGTTCATATCTTCTATCTGATAACTGAAGCAGCACTTTATTTCAGTTTTGGCTTTATCTTATGCCGTTATGTGTACAAGAATTTTGGATATATGTTCCACCCTAAACATATTATTGATAATGCACCTTTACGTTTGCAAGATAAACTGTACCTAATATGGAGAGATTATTATCAAACAATACTTATACTAGTGCATAATATTCTTTTCTACATTTTGTTATTTTTCATTCTCTGTTATTTGATTTCAAGTCATCTCAACAATTACTTGTGGAAATATGGTCTTTTGAGGTTATTCAAGCTGATTATTTCAGTTAATGCTTGGGGTCTGATAAATACGATGGAGAGACAGGAAGATATGATAAATGCAGAAACCATGTTAGGAAAAAGAATTGATAATGAAGATAAGCTTTTTAATAATCCTTCGCTTCAATACCCAATTGCCAAGAGAAGTGATGTAGATTTTACTGACGATTTAAACAGTACCAACAGTTATTTTGAGTTAGATAGCACAGGAAATACGACGGCACCACTTCGAAGTGGAAACAATTTTAAGATAGCAAAGACGGAAATGAACGATAATTCGGTAGTTCAGAGTAACTTGAATAACCCAATTAAAATGATAATGAAACATCCAGGACTACCTATATTTTCTAATATAAACAACAAGAAAACTAATGAAAGAAAATTTGACAGAACTTCTAAAGATTCAAGAATTCGTGCATCGAATAGACACAGAATAATTAGTATGCTCTTAAATACAAAGAATGAAGAAATATCTGATATTAATGGTGTGTCCGAAAATTTAGAGATGGAAGCAACTTCTACGAAAAATCGTAGAAAAACAGTGTTTTCTAATAAAGTGAAAAACCTGTTCAAGGCACATAAAGATGAAAGTTATACAATGTTACCGGCTGATGGCAATATCCAGAATGACAATGGTGCTGCAAACTCTACATTACATCTGAAGAATGAAAATTCAAAAGCTGACGTTAATGAGGCATCCAGTATTGAAACAGAATTAACAAGAAACTTTATATTTGATCACGACGAGTAAATCTATGACTCAATTTATCAAAATACACATAGATAGATATATAGCATTCATTGGGCAAAGAGACACAATATACTATGATGAAGTATATATTTAAGTAGCATTTAATAGTTGAATTGATATTTAGATTCAGATTTTTTGTTTTAATCTATGAAATAGTCAAATGTCACCGACTATAAGAACCAATCGTTGTCCTAAATATAAAATTAGCTCATGGTTAAATGCATTTTTTTAACTAAAGACAGTGATTCACTGTTGGGTTCAATTTCTCAATGATATTACTCGTCTGTAGAATTAATCAGGGTTTAAATTTATTACTAACACATTTAAATGATAGCACTTGATGACCTTAAATCTAAGCCATTATGGTCATCTAAGTCATCTCTATAATTAGATCTCATGTATAATATTACCCGCACTTTAACGTGGTTTACCCGAATACTCATAATTAACGCCTCAATTTTTGTTTTAAAATTTCAAAATGTAAAAGATGCTTCCATCAGAAAAACAGTATCCATCTCTAAAGGAGTGACAAGTAAACAATATTATACATTAATTAAAAAAATGCAATTACTTCTTTATAATTAATTGATTATTGAATAATTATTTACTTAATACATTCGTCACTTTAAAGTATATCTAACTTATGATTGATTTACTATTTAGGCTTTTTTAATTTGCTTGAGTCATTGTAATTTTCAGTTTTCATTGTTGTAATAAAAATTGATCCGATTATCGAAGAATCGATACAGCAGATTAATAGTTTTTGTGTAATCTTCATCTTATGTCAGATTTAGAGGACATTCCAGTTGACTCTTCCAATAAAAATGATGTGGAGAGATCTTTAGATCACACAGAAGAGCAAGGGTCTGTTCAAGACGGTGGAGCCTCTGACAGTGCAGAGTCCGTTGAGATATCTGAGAGTGAAAGCGATTCGGAAGTCGAAGATTTGAATAGTGTCGTTGCTACTGAAGAAGAGGAAGAAGAGGAAGAAGAGGAAGAAGAGGAAGAAGAAGAGGAAGAAGAGGAAGAAGAAGAGGAAGAAGAGGAAGAAGAGGAAGAAGAGGAAGAAGAAGAGGAAGAAGAAGAGGAAGAAGAAGAGGAAGAAGAAGATAGTGCAATTGATGCAGCAGTTGAAGCGGCTGTAAAAGAGGAACGAGCAATCGAAGATGATGTGGAAGAAGTTCAACGAGCAGCTGAAGCAGCAGCTGCAGCAGGCGTTGAAGCAGCTATCGAAAAATCTATTTATGCTTCTACCCAAACAGCAACTACAGCTAATATCAAATCGACATACACTTTAGTCATCGACACATTAAAAAATATACTAGAAAATAGAGACATTAAGAAATATCCTAATACCCAAAAAGATGTCGAAAGAGTGCTTTCAAAATTAGAAGACACCTTGAAGCAGACTAATAATGATCCAAAAGTATTGGACTCTATTCAAGTTTTTGAATCATTAAGATCCTGTTGTAGAACTGAATCAGATAAAATTCAATTAAGTGCTTTGGATTGTCTTTCCAAACTATATTCATTCAAAGCCTTGGATGAATCGATTTTAGTAAATCCACCGGATTGCCAAGCTGCTAACGATCAAGAACAAAATGCTGAATCCAACGGAATCACTCCACCACCAAAACAGAGATTAATTGATGCTTCAATTGACGCTATATCAGACTGTTTCCAAGGTGAGAGCACAGATGAAAAAATCGAATTACAAATTGTTAGAGCATTATCTAGCTGCGTTTTATCTGAAACATCAGAATCTCTATGTCATGGTGCTTCTTTGTTAAAGGCAGTCAGAACAATTTATAATATTTTTATATTTTCTTTAAGTTCCTCCAATCAAGTTATTGCTCAAGCTACATTAATACAAATAGTTGGGTCCATCTTTGATAAAATTGATCTAACGGAATTAAAAGCAGATGGTACTGAATATAGTAATTCATTAAGAAATGATGTAGATATGGATTCCTTGCGTAAGGACAAAGAGGAAAATACCGAATCTTTAACAATCAGTAATATGGATCATCTAAATGAAGAAGCTGATCAAGCAGCTGATGATCAGGATGATGAAGCATCTGTGTCAAATATTGCATTACTTGATATTGAAGAATTAGCTATCAAAGATGCATTCCTTGTTTTTAGAGCTATGGCAAAAATTTCTGCTAAACCTTTAGTATCCGACTTGGATATGAGATCACATGCTGTAAGATCAAAATTGTTATCTTTGCATATAATACACTCAATAATTAATGATCACATTGATATATTTTTATCAACCACTACTTATTTACCTGGTAGGGATCATGTTTTATTGGTTGATGCTATAAGACAATATCTATGCCTTTCTATAGCTAGAAATGCGGCTTCACCAATATCTCCAGTGTTTGAAATTACATTAGAAATTATGTGGTTGTTGATTTCTCATTTAAGAGCTCAATTCAAAAGAGAAATTCCAGTCTTCTTAATCGAAATATATTTCCCAATATCAGAATTAATAACTTCTACAAACCATCAAAAGAGATATTTCTTGTATGTTGTTCAAAGAATTTGTAATGATCCAAGAACTTTAATTGAATTCTATCTAAATTACGATTGTAATCAAGGCATGCCTAACTTAATGGAACTAATGTTGGAATATTTATCAAAGTTAGCTATAACTAGAGTTGACATTACTTCCACTCAAAGAGGATATTATCAGGAGCAACTAGCAAAACCACTTGCCACGTACGATTTAAATCAATTACCACTGTTGTCAATTTCGAATATATCGTCTACCCCAGATGATACTCAAGCATCATTAGGATACCCAATAGAGTACGCTTTGAAAATTGCTGCATTGAATTCAATAGTATTTGTTTTGAAATCATTGAGTACTTGGGCTCACAGGGCTTTAAAACCTATGTCATCCTTATTAAATAAAAATAGCACACGCGATGACCATTCATCGTCAGTCGCATCCTCGATCCACGAGAGAAGAACCTCTGCATTACCATCCAGTAATAGCATTTCAAGTTCTCTAAATGATAATTTACAAGATATAGATGATCCTACACAATTCGAAAATTTGAAGCAACGTAAGATTCAATTATCCGATTGTATAAGGATATTTAATTCTAAACCAAAGAGAGCTATTCCCGCATTACTTGATAAAGGATTTATTGATAATAATTCCCCAAGCTGTATTGCAAAATGGTTACTTAATACAGAAGGTTTAGATTTAGCAAAAGTTGGTGAATTTTTGGGTGAAGGGGATGACGAGAATATAGCAATTATGCATGCATTTGTTGATGAATTCGAGTTTACAGGCTTATCAATTGTAGATGCGTTGCGTGAGTTTTTGCAAAAATTTAGACTTCCTGGTGAAGGTCAAAAAATTGATAGATTTATGTTAAAATTTGCTGAAAGATATGTTGATCAAAATCCAGAAGTCTTTTCGAAAGCCGATACTGCATACGTTTTATCATATTCTTTGATTATGTTAAATACTGATTTACATTCTGCCCAAGTTAAGAATAGAATGACCCTAAAGGAGTTTTTAGAAAACAATGAAGGTATTGACAATGGTAATGACTTGCCTGAAGAGTTTATGGTCGGTTTATTTAATGAGATTGCTAATAATGAAATCAAATTACTTTCTGAACAACATCAAGCTTTATTGAGTGATGATTCGACTCTTATTCCACAGCAACCTTCTGCCTTTAACTTTTTCAGCTCAAGGGATTTGGTTAGAGAAGCATATATAGAAGTGTCAAAAGAGATTTCATCAAAAACCGAATTAGCTTTCAAAAATCTAAATAAATCAAAAAGTGGCGACGATGTCTTTGACGTTTATTATGCAGCATCTCACGTCGAACATGTGAAATCTATTTTTGAGAATTTATGGATGTCATTCTTGGCTTCATTAACTCCTCCATTTAGAGACTATGATGATCTAGAAACAACAAACAAATGTTTAGAAGGGTTGAAATTATCAATCAAGATTTCTTCTATATTTGGCATCGAGTTTGCTAAGAAGTCTTTTATTGGTGCCCTAGTTCAATTCTGTAACTTACAAAATCTAAGAGAGATAAAGTTAAAGAATGTCAATGCTATTATCATTTTATTAGAAGAAGCTTTAGCTGAAGGTACATTTTTAAAGGAATCTTGGAAGGATGTTTTGTTTGTTGTTTCCCAAGTTGAAAGATTACAATTGATATCGAAAGGTATCGACAGAGATACCCTGCCAGATGTTGCTCAAGCACGTTATACCAACCATAGATCGTCTATGGAATCTACTAGATCAGTCACAACCACATCTATTTTTGACATGTGGTCCAAGAAAGCTTCTCCAGCCGAGATTGCTCAAGAGAAACATCATAAGCAAAAATTATCCAATGAAATTTCCAAGTACATTTCTTCTAGTGAATTGGTTGTTTTAATGGACAATATTTTCACCAAAAGTGCTGATTTACCTGGTGATGCTATTATAGATTTCATCAAGGCTTTAACTGATGTTTCTCTCGAAGAGATAGAGTCCTCCCAGGATGCATCAACTCCAAGAATGTTTTCCCTTCAAAAGATGGTAGACGTCTGTTATTATAATATGGATCGTATTAAAGTTGAATGGACTCCTATCTGGGCCGTTATGGGCAGAGCTTTTAATAAAATTGCAACAAATGCCAATTTAGCTGTTGTATTTTTTGCTATTGATTCTTTACGTCAATTATCAATGAGATTTTTGAATATAGATGAATTGTCTGGTTTTGAATTTCAAAGTGACTTTTTGAAACCTTTTGAATATATCATTCAAAACTCAGGCAATATTGAGGTCCAAGAAATGATCATCGAATGTTTCCGTAACTTTATCTTAACGAAATCTGAAAAAATAAAGTCCGGGTGGAAACCTATTTTAGAATCGTTACAATATACCTCACAGTCACCACACGAAATTATCGTTAAGAAGACCTATCTACTTGTTAGTAACGATATTGTTGCTAATAATTTCGAAAGCATATTTTCACAAGATGAATCATTTAGTGAATTAAATAACGTCTTTAGAGAAATTTCAAAACATAAGAGATTCCAAAAACTATCATTACACGCTCTAGAAGCATTAAAGGAAACTACTAAAAAAGTCGCAACTATTTGCTTTGCAGCACCTGATGACCCCAACTATGAACATTATCAACAAATATTACGTGGAAAAGATACTTTCCAAGATATCTGGTTCCCAATGCTATTTTGTTTTAACGATACAATTATGACAGCAGAAGACTTAGAGGTCAGATCAAGAGCTTTGAACTACTTGTTTGATTGTTTAGTAACTTATGGTAAAAATTTTGATGATGTATTTTGGGAAAAAATTTGTACTAAATTATTGTTCCCAATATTCGGTGTTCTATCCAAACACTGGGAAGTAAATCAATTTAATAGCCATGATGATTTAAGTGTTTGGTTGTCAACAACTTTAATTCAAGCATTGAGAAATCTGGTTGCTTTATTTAATCATTATTTTGAAGCCTTGAATAAAATGTTAGATGGTTTCTTAGGGCTACTAGTCTCATGCATCTGTCAAGAAAATGACACAATTGCTAGAATAGGTAGATCTTGTTTACAAGAATTAATCTTACAGAATGTATCTAAATTCCAAGACTCACATTGGACTGAAATTGGAGATGTTTTTGACAAACTATTTGGACTAACAACTGCTAATGAATTGTTTGAATATGATCCATTGAAGCGCGGTAGAAAACCATCATCCGCGAACATCAAAACAGAGGGTAATATTACTGATACAATTCAAAGAGCTAATGAAGAGGAGGCGAGTGAAGATGTTGGTAATGATATGCTAGAGAATGAGGATGACTCCAAAAATGAAACCCAACTCACTAAAACAACCGATGACCAGTCCTCTCAGTATTCACAAAAGCCATTATCTACAGCAAGATCTGCAGAAGACGTTCGTGGTAGATTATTTGTTAAGAACTCTATTGTGGTTAAATGTGTTTTACAATTATTGATGATTGAATTAATAAGTGATTTATTTGATAATGAAGACCTAATTAATCACATACCTTTAAAGCAATCAATGAAATTAGCAACGATCTTAGAAAAATCATACGAATTTGCTCGTGATTTTAATGCCGATTATGAATTGAGAACAAGATTAGTAGAAGCTCGTGTAGTTGATAAAATTCCAAATCTATTAAAGCAAGAAACTAGTGCTGCTGCCGTATTAATTAACATCTTTTTTATGCTGTACTTAAACGATGATGAGAAGAAACCTGAATTAATTAGCCGTTTAATTTCCATTAGTACTGACGTCTTAAAGAATTATGTCGAATTAGACGATAGAACAATGGAACGTAGTATAAAATCATGGCGACCAGTAATAGTGGAAATATTACAAGGTTATTACGAATTCGACGATGAGGACTTTCATAAATACTGCTCTTCAATTTATACTTTGGTTATCCAAATATTAGATAAAACAGTTCCATCCGATTTGAGATCTGCTGTGAAATTATTTTTGATAAGAGTTGGCGAGCTATACTTGAACCAAGAGGTTAATCAGAATTAATCTCAGACAATTTCATTCTGTATATTAACTAATATACATATATATTTATTTATATATCTGTACCATGTAAATTATTAATTTAACATATAACTCCATTATGTTTCATTTTCTTATTTATTTATCTTTACGACAATTAGCTTTTTTGATAGGCCGGTGCCCTCTTCTGATCTCCGATGACTGTGCTATTTGTTATATATAGACTCCATGATTAAAGATTAATAGATTAGAATTATCGAAGGATTATTTGATAAAATTTGACATTAAATCATATAGATAAGTTTGGATATATACAGTCTTGGTATATAAAGATGTTTAAACCATTAACGCTTTTGTCAAGAATTATCAAATACAAGTACCGAAGCCCATACCCTATACAATCAATTTCCCCTCCACATAGACGATCGGTAGTTTTGATTATATTATTCATTGGCCAAAGAGGTGAATTGAGAGTATTATTAACTAAGAGATCTAGAGGTTTAAGGAGTTTTTCTGGACATGTGTCCTTTCCTGGTGGGAAAGCTGATGACACCGACCAAAGTTTTATAGATACAGGGAGACGTGAGGTAGAAGAAGAAATAGGAATACCGCAAGATGACGAGCTCCTCAATAAAGAATATTTATTGAGTTTAGAACAATTAAATGTAAACTTGCCATGTTATTTATCAACTACCTTTTTAAGTGTAAAACCACTGGTATTTTTTTTATACAATAGCAATTTAAGAGATGAAAATTTATTGAAATATTCAACCCCTATAGATGGTTCAAAATTCAAGGCTAAATTAAATCCTGGGGAAACTTCATCCATTTTTTCTATTCCGTTATCTGATTTGACATATTTTATGTTCTATGACTCCTATGATCATTTGACTAATAAGTATAAACCTGAATATACTAAACGAACGAAAATTACAAAAGCTTGGGGTGGCCTTAGATGGAACGTCTCCCACTATTATTATCCTACATTAAATGCACAGGATGAAAGTTGGCTGAATAATGTCTTAGATATGAGTTCTGATGAGGAAAAATTGGGTAATTCAGATGATAATTTGACTTACAAAGATGTCTGGGGGCTAACTGCAAAAATTTTATACGATCTGTCTAGAATAGCTCATGGTTACATTTCAAATAACACAGATGATAAACAGAATCCCTCTTTAAATATTAAAATTGGAGATGAAGATTTAATTTATGCATTACACGAGTTTGGTAAACAAATGCAATCAAAAAGTAGGACTGATTGGGAACTTGCTATGTTGAAAGGCTCAAAAACAACTAATTATTCGGATGTTTTACCTAAATTTTGTTTAGAAAAACTAGAAGCACCGTCAGACTATGAAAGTGGTGATCAGCACTAATATATGAATACATACAATATTATTAAAGAACGCATGTGAATACGAGAACATTAAAAGAATCAACTAATAACGCCGAATATATAACTGTATATAACAAAGAGACAAGAGTTAAAAAAAACACGACGATTCATTCTTCATTAAAGGGAAGGTAATTTTTCCAAATTTATGCCCTTCTTCTTGATGGCAAAGTTTTTAGTTGGAGTATTTGATGAGTTTAATGTTGTATCCCAACCTTCGTTTACAACATCTGTCCTTGGTGTTGTCATTTCTGATGCTTGGTAATTCAAAAATTTCTTGTCATCCCTGAAGATATGATGGTGAGAAGTATACGATTTTGCATGTGTTGGATAACTCAATATCTCCGGCTCATTATCAATTATGAGCTCGTCATCTAGTGAATTTATATTTTTGTTATTTATGCTTGGAACTTTGTTGATTCTGTTAAAATCATTTTGTTCCTCTAAATATTCCTGGAATGAGAGAGTTGTCATTGGTAATGGAAAACTGGACACTTCAGGACCCCCGTCGAAGCCCATTCCTAAATCATTTTGTTTATCCTTTTTCACATCCTCTTCTGCATATTGTTCAAATTCCCATTCGTTAAGATCATTTCCCCATCCATTGTTAATTTTTTTCATGGTATCGACCTTCCCTGTCCTCGAATGTTTATCAACCTTCTTCAGTTCTGTCTTGTACCTCACATTGTTAGATTTGATAGCCTGTTTTGGCACATGCTCTTCAACATTAGTGTATCTCCCAATATTTTTGTCTCTGTAGAAAGCCTCATTCCCACTGGCTGTTTTCTTTGGGATGCGAGTAGGAGGTAATTGTTCCTCTTTGGACTTTTTACTGGTTCTGTTATTTGTCTTGACAATTTCAATAGGAAGCTTGTCTGATTGAGTTTTATCTATGGACTCATTTTCAATGGAGTTTCCTAGCTTGTCGAATCTATCGTCACTCATAATGCTGGTTTTTATTATTCAAGTTCGTGAGGTAATTATGTTTTTCCTTGCAATTAAGTTTATCTATTAAAGATATATCGACAATAAGGTATTTGACATAATTACTTAGAACATGAGATATATAGGCACTAGATATTTATATGGTTGTAAAATTGATAAATCGAAGACCTATTTTTTGAGGTCGTATGGACCTCAAAAATGTTAACAAACAATGAAATCCGCCTGCCATTTTATGTGCTGACACCACTCTTTATTACTGACACTGGCCAGATTTGATTCTTTTTCTCTCACACCCTTCTTGCGCCGCAAATGTGCACTACTGAAATCAATTAATAAAGACATGAATTTAAAGGTAAAATATATGCAAAAACACACACATATTTATATATGTGTGTTATAAACTAAGGTAGGGGGAGCTTAAGACAAGTATATCATGGTAATAACAACGTTATCTCATTTACAGCGCTCCTGAGTCTTAAATAAATCGTTACACAACGAATATTACACTATGTGTTTTATGTGAGCACACATCTTGAATCACGTGACTCCTTTTATGATAACAGTCACGTGATTTCAATGATCCACGTGAAAGGCACACGCTTGAAAAACAAAACATAACACAAAAGCTTACGCGGTATTGTTACTATATTTAAACAATAAAGGGACAACTAAGAGTTTCCCATTAATTAAATACTATATGACTAACACACGTTTCAACGGTAAGTCATTCTAATCATTAACGGTATTAGATATATATATATATATATATAAATATATATATATATCACTTTCAAGAAACAATCGTATTGTTTATTTATCTGTTCTGTGGAATATATATATAATAATAAATAAAAGAGTTAGCGGGTTCTAGCCAATATTATCTGCTATAAATTATTTATTTTTAAGGGTAAACGAAACTATAAGAACAAGTTCAAGAGAAGAAACAGATATTTTGTAACCGAAATAATCTGTAAAAGTTAGCAAACACATCTACATTTTTATTAGTTATGAGTGATGCTTTGGAACAAACTAGCCCTGTCACACCTTTTGTTTCAGAGCTATTATTAGGACGTGGTCCACTGCAGATAAGGTTTATTAATACCTTCATTGCTAAAAAGTATCCAGTGTTTAATGAATACTCTAATTCAAAAAAGAGAAGGGTTCTAATGCAGATTTTAGAGAAAGGTGATTTTAGCAAGAGAATAGTATTCAAAAAGGTTGGGTGGGGAGAATGGTACGCAAAACAATTAGGAGATGTGAGCGAGAGCGAGTTTAATAGGATCAGAGATGAGGAAAATAAGAAATCAAACAGTATAACCGCATCAAGTCATCTTCTTTCACCTTCACCAACAGCGAAAGCTAAGAAATTGCAACAAAAACAGAAATCTGTGATGAATACGTTGTACATCGATGAAAATGCTATTGTTTCAGATGACGATGAAGACGAAAATATAATGAATTCTTCAGAAGATGAAAATCCTTATATTTATCACCATCGCAAGCCCTCTTTGAATTACGATATACTTTCGCAAAAATTGAAATCTTCAATAAAACCAAATAATTCACAAATTGTCTCAAAAAAGAACAGCAGGACCTGGAGTGCTACTGCTACCACCAATAGTAACTCTAAAAGTATTAGAAACAGAAGGAGAAGTAGTAATGTGATTGCTTATAACCCCAGTGCAACTAATAACAACCGCACCGAAAGCGATGTTGAAGACGTAGCCGAGCTGGCGCCAAATGAAAAGAGAGAAGCAAGAATGAGTATTTCTAAAGAATCTGGTATTAGATCGACTTTACTTTCACCTACTCCAGGATTGATAAATTTCAGCACCACTACAAATACATCAGTTCCAAATTCTATTTTTTCTATAAATTCACCCACTGTATCTAAGGAACAAATATCTGATACTGTTCCAAGACTAAACGAACGTGTTGTATTAACACCTAAATCAGGTTCAGTTTCAGGTACAGATACAGATGAAGAAGACTGGGCGAACATTGGTGCAGAAACGTTAAGAAACACATACTATACTCAACTGCATTCAAATGAAGCTAGTCCCAAACCAAATAATGAATTAGAGTTGGAGATCAAATCAAATGGTCAACGACTAAAGAATGATAGTGATGCTGCTATACTACTAATGAGCTTAAAATCATAACGAAGCAAATCTTTTTTTTTTCGCCTTTGTCTCTCTCTCTCTCTCTCGTTTCTTCATGCCACTACATTTTTGATTTCAATTTATAAATAAACCTAAATTTATATAAACGTATGGAATTAATCCGATTAACAAAAATGTAAATAAATGAACCCACTATTTCGGAATCACCATTAAAACATAATCGTACTTCTGCCTTTGTCTTTGGCTGTTGTCCTATATAATCGGTATAGTATAGTTAACATTGGCTTGTTAATTTTGATTTAAATATCACGTGATATGCACGTGACACGAAATACTTCTTTTTTTTAAGGGAGCTGTTTTATTTTGGATTAATTATTTTTTAAGGGACAAGGGTCAAAGTGACACCATTGTCGCTCGTTTTTTTTTAATTAAATCATTTTTTTGTGGTATAAAAGGAAGACACAATCTTTAATTCCCCTCATAGATATATTCCTCTTATTCATCGGCGGCTAAATTTTTTGAATTTGAATATACAAATTTATTACTAGTTTTTAATAAATAGGTTTTAGTATTTTATTAAACAAGGAGCACCGAATTAGGATAGTGTTATGAGAGTTTGTTTGGTGAATAGAACGGTGACTAATGACAATAGAAAATCATAAATACCATTGGAATCCTACATTTAGGCATAGAGATCTGGAAAAGTACAAGAATAAAGATGAGGATTACATAGACTTTTATTTCAACAATACAGGGTATAATAAGATATATCAAAACTATTTATTGCCGAATATTAGGTTGTACGATAACAAAATATCGATTAACCACTGGCAGTTGAGGGATTCAATCAAAGCAAGCTCAAATTATAAAGTTAACAACAACATATATTACATTTTTGACCATTCAATAAGGAAAATCAATTCCAAGGACACGAGTTTTGACACTGAGGATGCGGAAAAGGATTCCTTTACAAAGAGTTCTACAGTGGTTAATTTTAATTTTAAACCGAGATGTTTTACTGAAAAGCAAGGTTTGATTGCCTGTGGTGGATTAATAGGACCAGATGACAGAGGATATCCGTCAAATTGGAATAATTCGGACAGAGAATCTCTTGGTGTCAATCACGCCGGCAACGGGGATGACACGGCTGCTGAGGCTGATATACCTTGTAAACCTGTGGAGGTTCTCAACGACAACGTCTTAAATGACAATACAAATTATAGTAATCCTTCTTTATGGAAGGGGATAATACAGCTGCATGATACAAATACAAATATTTCACAATCTTTGGTTTTAGGACAATTTATCACAAACTGTGTAGCATTACTCCCAATCTCAAGCAACCAGTATGACATGTTTTCTTGTAACAATGACAATCATATGTACCAATGCAATATAAATAATAGTAGAGTGGTTCTAACAAAGAGGTATTCTGATTTAAAATTTGCATTGAACTATGTTGCATTATCAAACGATTCAAGAACAATGGTTGTCTCTGGGGATACAAATAAGTTTGCGATATACAGAAAGAACGAATTCGATAATCTATTTACTTTGAATTATGATACGCAACCAAGTTGGGGGAATTCTACCATAATAAAAAATGAGAGAATACCAAGATATGCATTGCCGGATCACACAAGTAAACTAGATTTGGAAGATATGACAGCTTCAAATAACAGTAGCTGTGCAAATTTATCTTCGAACCTAAATGGAAGGCATATCTATGAAGCACCAAATTCTGATCATGGTTTTTATACCAGTTTTTCCAATAACGATTTACAATTTGCAACTATTTTTCAAAATGGTGTTTGTTTGATCTATGATACTAGAAATATGTATAAACCGATGATTGAAATAAATTCAACAAGACCATATTCTCATAGTGGTTCATTTAGAGTTTGTAAGTATTCAAATTCCATCGATGATTTATTGTTCATTACAGAGCACCAAAGTAGAATCCATGTTGTTGACACAAGAAACTTTACAAATCATCAAGTTATCAGCATCCCATCTAAAGTCGAAACTACTAGTGCGGGCAATATATTTAGTGATGATAATAGTAATCCAAATGCAAGTGACCTACCCAATGATGTCACGACAGCAAGAACTGTTCCACTTGATAAATTGATTCCAAGCATAGCACCATACCCAGAGCTATGTAGCAAAACAACTAATGAGTATAATTCCTTACAAGAAAAAGGGCTCTATTTAATAAATCAAGACCCTCCTAATTACTCAAACAGAGATGATAATCAGATAAGAGATAGGAATAATATAAATCCCGATTTTATTTATGATTATTACCACAATGAGTCAGAATTTGATAGCAGTGGCATTATAATGGAAAATGGCAATACTTCTAGAAATAGAAAAATCAAAAGTCATCATCCAGGAAGTGATCCTTATAATTTTGATTTTCGACTTCAAAGAATTAGAACTAATTCTTATGAAAACAACAACTGGAATAATTCACCTAATTCAAAAACTAGTTCTGTAAACAATACTAATCAGTTACTTAATGATCAAAACAATAACTATCCATCTATGGGATCTAATAACCCCACAAGAGATGTTTATAACGCAAGTCAACTTTCGGGATTCCCATTATCTAGGAGAGGTGGAACTTCGCTGTGGTCAGCTTATACAGATGACTTCACAAGAGATACAATCACTAGCTATGTTACTTTAGAATCAGCGGACGAAAGCAATATATGTGGTTTAGACTGTATGCAAGATTCCAATGGGAATGACTCTTTGATAGTTGGTTACGATTATGGTTTACTCCAATGGAATATTAATTCATGGGCAAGAAGAAGTTTCTCAAGTTATGAATTCACATAGTAACATAATTAGAATAGTCTCTATTTATAGACGAATCAAATACAAAGACTTTCACAATATATTTCTTGTATTTTTTGAAGAGAGGAAGTATACCATTTTACAAATAACTTAGGTGAGTAACATTAATTGATATATAAATAACTAATGAATTACATGTTTTAATTATTTTTATTAGTAAAATATGGTATTTATTCGTTAAATAATCCACTTCATACTTTCTTCTGTATTATTCATATCCAGAACATATGATTCTATCTTATTGATATTAATATCACTACACAAACAGCATTTAGTTGATAATAATTTATTCATTTCTTTGTTTAATGTCATTTTTCTTACTTTGTTATTTTCTCTATTGAGTTTTCTCTCAATATTCTCAATCTTACTCTTTAATATTATTTCATTCGAATCTAGTATGCTATCTTTGATACAACGTTCATGGAAATTATGTGAACATGGAAACACATAGAATCGTTGATCTTGCAATATTTTTTGGCACACATCACAACTAACTCCAGGTTCAAGAGTCATATATCTCTCTTGAAAATATTCCATATCTTGGAGTAATTCTTCTTTCATTATCATCGAAGACTTTATATTTTGTGTAATTTGAGACATTGATTTACCATGTAATTCTAAACTTTTGATAATTTGGTCTTTTAAGTTTGCAATAGTTGTGAACTCCTTGAAAAGTGGTAATAATTCCTTGATAGTTAAAATACCATTAGTTTCTCTTAATATATTGTTGATATTTGTTTTCAAATCATGATTGTTAGTTTCATCAAATAGAACTTTTTTGGCAATTTTTAGATAGAGCTTTTGACACAGTTTGTCATTACTACTAGTCTCTAGTTCTGTCATATCATTTTCGGAGCCTATATTATTTACAACGTCCTTTGCAAATTCGATTAAATTATTCTCAAGTGCAAGGTTCACTGCTGCCTCATATAATTTCAACTTAGAATATAAATATATTGAGACAATAATTGTTTTAAATTTCAAACTTAGTCTTAAGACAAAATTAATATCAAATCTATTTTCATGTTCAGTCATAAAATTTATAATGGTTTCCTGATAACTGTTATCTAAAATATCATCATTAAACGTAGAAATCATCATATAAATAGCGGTATTATAAACGATTGTTTTTGTAACGGTATAATTTTTGATACACCACAATAAATACGTTAATGCATAGTTCTCCTTTTGTTGATTTGTAGTATTGTCTATAACAGGAGTTTTCATGTAATGTGAGTAATATGTCAACAAGGAAGGGATTAATTTAACATAATCTATTTTATCAATTTTCATCCAAGTTTTGATCAAGGAATCAGGTATCTTTAAAAGTAATAGGGATGCATGTTCATAAATTTGTTTAACATCAGTTATATTTAATAAACTTTTCTGAGCTTCATACCATTTTTCCTTTTTGATCCAATAATTCAAAATAAACTCAAAGTCTGATATTAACTTAGCATAGAACAGTAGTTCATCCTGCCTATTTTGAGATAATAATAGTTGTAATACTATTTTTTTATCCAATGAAAAAGCATATTCAGACAGAAATGTGTTTAATTCTGACTTTATAATTTCCTTATCTTCTTTCAATTTTGTCAGCAACACAGAAGATTTTTCAGAAGCAATTTTTTCATCTACGATATTAAGTTTCTTTAAATAAGTCCATAATATCCAACTTGTTAACAATAATTTTTGCGATTCTTTCGTTGATGGTATCTTTTTTAGTTTTACGGAAAGATACTCTTGCAGAGGATCAATGTCATCATCTGATTCTAAGAATTTCAAAGCAATAGAACCAAAGGAAGAATATGATGAATTTCCATAACTAGTTGCTGCATCAAAGAAATTTCCATTTTCAAACAAAAAGTCTCCTTTATTGTGCATTATCATATCTTTTTCCATATTATTGATATCTAGGAGACTTTGTGCCGTATTAAATTTGTTTTGTTTACAGAGAATTTTCCAGACAGAATGAGATTTATTGCTTATAGTTATCTCATATACATGCAAGTTCGAATAACACCAATATGTAGGTACCTCCTGAGAGTGATCTGCTGTTAATCCAATTATGTTTTCAGATTCGTTTAATAAAAGTTCTTCCTCATACACAATCTCATTAGTTAATCTGTTAATCACAGTAATCAATGTGTCCCTCTGTAAAATTAAATAAAAATCTGTCATTATTATATCATTTATTATTTTTTGACGCTCAGTAAGTTCTACATTCAAAAACAAATTTGCATCAAGTAGAATTTTTCTATTGGAATTAGTAAATGTTTTATATTCTTGGTCAATATCATCCCCAGTACGTCCAAAGACAACCCCATTAGCTGTGACCCAAGAAAATCTATCTTCGTAGGTTGAAAATTTATTTGTAGTATTAGCACTTAGTTTATCAAATTGCTCCTTTTCTTCAGGAACTTTCCTATTTTTTAAAGACCGTATTGGATTGTCAGAGTCAATATTACCCCAGTACATTATATTAGAATCTGATACAATAATGCATTCTATGTAAGGTTTATTTTTTTTATTGATGCCACAATATACCATCAATTTGTTGATTAATTTTAAAACTGTTGTTACACTCAGATTAGAAAGTTTTAACAAATCACCATTTGGCACATCAACAAAAGATACATGACCATCTTTGCTTCCACACAAAAAGGAAGCATCGTTACACCATTCGAGACTATTTATATCGTAATTATTTTTTGATAATGAAGCAACCTGAAATAGAAGAGCTCTCGTCGGTTTTTGATCATTTTCTTCCAGAAGTGTGTTTACATCGCATACATAATAATTTGAGAGGTTCGTTTTCAGAAACAATAAACTACCATTTGGACTTAGCCATATCCTAATTAACAACTCTATAGGTTTTTTACCCCCGCCATTAAGTAATGGTATCGGATATTTATGGACTTTTGAAGGTTTATCTAGATCAATGACAAATAAAATGCCGGATTGTAAAACAAAACACATGATATTCGACTTTACTTGAAGCGAACTAATATGGCTCTTGTCTAATTCATTTATAAAGCTTAATCGTACTTCTTCTATATCGACTCCTAATTGGGATATATCAGCCTTATAATTTGGATCTGCCCCCATTTTCACTAAAATATTGCTTCTCGGAAAGCTATACCTTCAACTTGCTTAATATATAGTTTAAGTTTGCTTGTCAATTATTCAAAAGTTTATGCACTAGCAACTATTCTCAGATTTAACATTAATTGCATATTAATCTGCTCTATTATATTATAACTTTTTAAACTTTTAAATATTACTTTTATTGTCTGATGTATGATCCTTTAAATTTTCAGAACGTTATAATTGAAATTTTCGAAATTCCAAATTTCAATTATAATAGAATCTTATATTAATAGTTAACTTTTGAATGATGCTTTTATAGTTGTAGAAACCCAATCAACCACTGCTCTATAGATACAATCGTTGCTTAATAAACAAGAAGGGTTATATAGAGTTATTATTTAAGCAATAAACTCGGTGTAAATGAGCAACATACCAATCAAATTGTTGAGCGAAGCTCAAGGCCATGTTGTTTCTTTGGAGCTAAGCACTGGTGAGACATACAGAGGTAAATTAGTAGATAGTGAGGATAATATGAATGTTCAGTTGCGCGATGTAACGCACACTGGAGTGAATAGTGAGGTAACGAGAATGGATGATGTCTTCATTAGAGGATCACAAATTAGATTTTTTGCACTACCAGATATGTTGAAACATGCACCTTTGTTTAAGACGGGACCTCAGTCTAAACCTCCACCACCAATACGTGGACCAAGAAGGAGATAATTTGATGATAATTTAGATTGTTTTATCATTTATAACCTCTGTTAACTACATATACTAATCCTATCTGCATTTTACTAAAATTTAATATTGATAATTTATGTCAAACTATACATACTTAAACAGGATAGTCGTAGACATATCCTCAAATCAATAAATAATATAACTATTTTCCATTCACTTCTAAAATATATCATCCTTTGAGATATTCGATACATCCATATTTCTAATTTTACAAAACTCTTCTACATCAATTCGTACTTGTCTATTAAGATCGCTGAGCTCAGCAAACGAAATATTGATTTCATCTTGTAAGTTCATAGCTTCCTCTATGAGAGCATTTATATCCTCCTTCTTAGGTATTCTTTCCTTATTCTGTGAGATTAAATTCTCACTGCGATTCCGAAGTAAATATGTCGATTCAGCATCGAACACAGTAGTGTTGTTCCTATCGTCTTTGGAATCATTTGTGTAACCATTGCTTTTGGTATCGTTTCTGCCAGACATACTATGATTGTAGTTCCTCTTTCCACAATTGAAGCTGCTCAACTTCTTTATTTATCTAAAAGTTATTATAACGTCAAGTTAATGTTTTCATATCTTTTTTTTATGCATCTGGGATTTAAGTACTTCTACGTTTGAGGAAGTTTATTGTTATAAAACAGTCCCAGTTATAAATCACAGAGTAAAGAAATATGTAGATTCTGATATATTAATCGAAATTTTCTATGTCACCAATGCCATATGGTATTGCTGTCTTAGTTCGTTGATCAGAAAGATATATCTTCAATCACTCGACCAAGGTATGAAATTGATTACAGTTATATAAAATACATTACTTTTAGTAATTTATTATTTAGTAGAATATTTTGTTGATAGATATTTATGAATACGATTCTCCATGCTTCTTTAGGTTAATGGTTGTGTATAATGGATAAATGCCAGTAGAACCAATATGCGAAGTTTTGTCTTCAATTAATGTAGATGCAATTGTAGTGTCTAAGTTATTAGATAGACTTTCATTGGTACTGAACCTATCAGTGTTCTCATTAAAATCAAGAATCTTGATGAAATCTTTATTTTGAGATTCATGGTTATCCAAAGTTATCAATAATTGATTATTATTGACATTCATTGTAATTATGTTGAAGGCAAATTCCATTGTTTGAAATAATTTTAAAGTGTTATCTTCTGGAGAATATTTTAAGATAATTAGTAAAGGAGTGGCTTCTACAAAGAAGGCAACAAGTCTGTTACTTGGTAATGATACTATTTTAGAAACACAATATTCTCTCAAATTATTTTCTTCATTTTGAAACCTTTCGGAAGCTAAATGAGCATCAGTAATATATTTGTCAATTAATTTTTCATAATTGAATTTTGATAGTAGTTCATTTTTTCCCCAATTCCATAAATATAGATACCTGTCACCACCAGCACTTAATAACAAATCATTAGTTTTATTCCATTGAGGAACAGATAATGATGAAATGAATTCATTGTGACCAAATAACCAATGCTTAACAATGTAGGTTTGAGGATAGTGGGTTACCTTAATATGTTCATCTCTGTCGGCGGTTATGATATATTTTTTATTTTCCGAATCCTTTACCACTACAATACTTGTTAACATTGATACGTGTCCCAAGACAGGTTCAACGTTACCGTCGATTTTTTTTACGTCTGAATCGACACTCATAGTGTAGACATCACCAAACTTGTCAGCTATCACGATTAATTTATCATCATCCGAAATAGCTATAGCGTTTGGTCTTTTTGGATATGGCTGTCTTTTCTTCAATTGTAAAACATTTTCCTTATTATCGTTATCAATATCAAAAATGATAACTGATTTATCAGAATCAGCACAAATAATCAATAACTTCTCCCCATGTGATAAAGTAACATTTCTCAAATGCGAATAAACAGTTGGAGCACCTAGACCTGGTGTTGGAATTTTAGCAGTTTTATTTTCCGATTCAATTGTTTTAGCTGATTCGTCATTAGTCTTGCGTTTTTTTGTAATATTCTCAGCGATCTGTCTGGCTTGTTCCTTCTCAACTTTCTCCCGAATAACCTCATTTCTGTCCAGTTCGTCGACCCATTTGCCGACTAGTTGTGACTTACCTTCCTCAACTCTAAAAACAACCACTTCATTCTTAATTATACCAAAAATTAAAGAACCATCTTCACTAGAAACAATATCCTGAATAGGATGAATTAGAGACATAGCTGCTGGTGTCAAATTACACTTTTTTAATACAAATAAAAAACTCAATAAGGAAGCTTGAATGGCAGCAGTCCTTTGATCAATAAGAGAACATTCAAACGTATTAAACTAAAGACGTTTATAATCAATCTATAGATAATAAATAAAATTCATTGTTTTTTAATTCATATATATCATCATCAAACAGAGCTCATCGCAATTTTCAAAAACAAAAAAAATTTTTCACTTTTAAGCTGTAACACATAGGGAAAAAGGCTGTAAATATATCAATTTAGATGGTTCTTATACAAGATAATGCTATTGCTCATTACTTATTAGTTTTCCTTATCCAACAATGGTCACACTGTGAACCTCAAGAGTTTCTACATCTAGGTATGAGTTAATCGTTGGATTAAATGTATCCTCCATTCTTTTTTTATCAAGTGACATGCCTTTAGTTTGCAACCGGGATCTGTATTTCAAAATCTAAGTAACCTTGAACTCATTTGGTCTTACAGATATGTGTGTATCTGTGTCACTTAGCTACAAAGTCGTTGTGTGATAACTTAATAACATTGTGTTTTATTTCTCTTTTGTGACGGTAACTTCGAATCAGTGTTTATCTTTTTTAATTTGTGTCACAAATTAAAAAGATAAACTCAAAAACCCAAAATCAGTTATAATAATTATATAAATATGGGTTCTTGTTGAATTATAATTGTCTTTATATTTCCTTTCATTTAGTATAAGATTCTGTTGTTGTTATTCATGTTTTTTTTGTACTTGTGACATAGGAATATACCATAAAACTAATTGTGCTTTCCAATTACTTAATAATTTGCTACCTATAAACTTAACATTTTAAGTTTATAATTTATACTTATATAACAAAAAATTACAAAGAAGGATATCCTTATCTTCTTTCAAAACATAAGCTTTCAAGTTAATATTTATTTAAAATTATGACAATAATTGGAGATTATATCAAATTTGAAGATTTATTTAATAGGAAAACATTTATTAATAAACCACCATTAAGTGCTTTCACTAAAGGTAAGAATGAGATAAATCTGTCAAAGAGGATTTATAATAATTGTATGCCAATTCAAACTAACAAATTCTATTCTAATTTATTAATTAATGATCAACAGAATCCAGTTTGGGTTTATCCATATTCAATTAATTATCATAAATTAGAGAACGATAATGATTTTTTTGGATTAGGTATAAATTGTAATTATAGTTCAAATGACAATAAAAAATCCAATTCAAATAAGTTTATTAATAAAAATTGTGTCACAATTCAAAATACTGATATTAAACCATTTATATTTAGTTCGATTGATTTCCATACCAAAAATGAAATGTTTATGACATTATCAAATATGAAACAAATGTCATTACAGATTTATTTAAAGAAAAATCAATCTCAGTTTATTTGGTTTCCAGTGGTTCAAGGTATGGGAATGATTACTGCAGTTTATTATAATTTAATACCAAAATTACAAAGTGAAATTGGTTTCAAATCAATTAAACAAATACCAATTTATTTTAATTCACATTTAAGTTCTACTAATAAAAAAAAATTAATCAAAAAATATTCAATTGTTTTGCAAGATAATTCCAAATGGTTATTATATACAACAGAAAGATATTTGGTTAATTCACCAGAGAATGTAATTAATTGTTTAAGAATTAAAGATTATCATACAATAGTTGGAAACCTTTATTCAAAAGGAACAATATTCCAATTAATTCCAGATATTTTCACAAATTTAAAAGATGTTGAAGAAGTCGATTATTCGATTGGTTGCTACCCAATTGATTGTGTTTTAAAGTTTTCAAATAACGATGATTATAAGGATGACAATGATTATATTACCACTGAAAAAAATAATGATATAAATTCCAAATGTGTAAATAATATTAGTGACGCTAAACAAAATGAAAGCTACCTAATGTACGATTATCAATTAGGTGGTCACAATAATAGCGAAATACCATTAATTTTCATACTACCTCATCATCAAAAGTTAATTGATCATAACTCAATGTCAAAATTCAAAATTAATTCATTTGTCAATTCACCTGTCTTAGGTTCAATGATTGGTTATCTATCCAGTAAAATTATATTGAAATTAACTTTACCAAAAGAAAATCCATTTGAATCTCAACTTGGAGGTTATTTTAATCTACAGTCTAATATCAAGGGATCTAGTCAAAAACTGTTAACTGAAACAATAAATGAAGTTAAAGAAATTGCAAATGAAGAGGCAATTACTTTAATTGAAACTTTTAAAGATATCGGAACCATGAAAGATATAAGAGAAATTGGGAAACAATTTTACAAATATTCCTGGTTCCTATATTGTTCTTATTTTATTTTAAATGACATTGAGTTAACAATAAAATTATTACCATTAATTAAAGATGTTTTTAATAAATTCATTAATGATACCCTATTTAATGACATTTTACAATACGATACCAAATGTGGAGGATTAATAACATCTTCACAATATACAGATAATTATTATTATAATGAACATAATTATGATTATAGTTATTTTATTATATCATCAGCAATTATTGGTAAGATAGAATTGCTTTTATTAAATGATACTAAAGTGAACAACAATGATCTTGTAAAAGACTATTTTAATAATACAGCTTATTTATGGTTAGATAATAAAGTGGTAGTTGAATGGTGTGAGAATTTAATTAGAGATTATAATAATCCTTCTGATACAGATGAATATTATCCAAGTTTTAGAACGTTTGATTGGTACCATGGCCATTCATGGTCTATTGGATTGATTGAAGGAATGAATGGTAAGGAATATTATTCAAGTGGTGAAGATTTAAATTCATTATATGCAGTCAATTTATGGGGTTTAGTTACAGAAAATAAAAATTTAATTAACATTAGTAGAGTACAATTATCGTTGTTGAAATGTTCCATTAATAGTTATGTACAGTATTACGACATTGAACAAGATAAAATTCAACGTTATTATAACAAAGATAATATTGAAAGTATCCCAAGGTTATTTGCAAGTAACCAAGTATGTGGAATGTTATCAGATAATAAACTTTTATATAAGAAGCTGAAAGGTTTAGAGATATCAAGCCAAAGTAAAATACATTTACAACATATACTACCAATAAATCCATTAACGAATTGGGTCAGAAATAATGAATTCATTGAGAATGAATATAATACAGTAATAAAAGAATTAGTAAGTTCGTTATCAAAAATTGATAAAAGAGAATTACATGGTTACCAATATTCAATGAACAAAACATTCAAGACTTCATTTATGATAAATATTTCATCTATAAGATCAAAGGAAGCATTTCAATATCTTTTAAAAACTATGCCGAAAATTAATGAACTAGATAAATCACAATCATTAACATGGGCATTATTATATGCAATGTCATTTCGTGATGCTGATTCTGAACTTAATATTCATCACGATTGAAATAAGCGGGAACCAGAATCTTTTCTATTTCATACTTTATATACAATGGTTTAAATCTTTATATTATTATACGTGTATAGAAATAAAATAGTTTGACCTATAAATATTGAATTCAATTAACATTGTTCAACATTGTGATAACTGGGGTATTGTATTGATCTCATCTTATGTGTTCCAATGAGTTGTTCTTATAATGAAACTCTGCAATAATTATCACTTCACTTCATCTTAAAAATTCTTATGAAGTTGTTCGTTCATTAAAGGAATAGGAATAGGAAAAAGAAAAATATATAATCTCAAATCAATACTAAAATATAAAGCAATAGTAAAATATTAAGACACAAATTAGTGCTGATTTAATAGATATATTTAATTAATATCCACGAAAGCACTTCAGATAAGATCTATATTGATTTACTTGGTGTTTATTTGCTGTTTTTGTTGCTGACTTGTTTTACAAAAGACGATTGAATATTGTTGGCTTAAATAATTTCAACGTATATTTCAGCGTCATTGCAATTATAATTGTCTCGATATGTCTGATCTGATTCAATTGCAAAGAGAATATCTAATTAAGATATTAAATGATATTCAATCTGAAAATAATTTGAAGTTTCTGATAATTGATAATGAGATTGAACACCTTTTCAATTACATCTTTAAATCACCATCAGAATTGCTGAATTATGTAACAGCAATTGATAAAATTGACTCCCAAAAGAGAAAGGGACAACCTGGTGTAGATGCTATATATATTCTAGCTCCAACAAGGTTTAATATTAATTGTATTGAGGCAGATTTTCAGAGCATACCTCAAAAATATAAAAAGGCTCATATTAGATTTTTGCCAGGTTTTAAAGGTCAATTAGTTGATTTCTTTCAATACAAAAGACACATTAATAAGAATCTAGCCTCTTTAGCAGAAGCTAAATTTGGTTTTATACCGAAGGAGTCGCAGTTTTTTCAAACATTAGGAATAGATAGGCCTCTGCAGATTTTTTTCAATAACGAATGTCAAGATCTGATCCAGCAAAACATTGATAGAACAATATCTTCTCTATTAAACTTATGTATCATCACAGGTGAATACCCAATCGTGAGATACTCTGAACCCTTACCAAGCCAAGTGGAAATTTGCCAGCCAACGAGGCTAGTTAAAAAATTAGCTATTGAATTTCAAGAAGCCCTAGATAACTATGCTCGTAACAACCAAGATTTTCCACCAGTTGATAATCCAAGACCGCGTGCTGTATTTATTATAACTGATAGAACTTTAGATTTATTCAGTCCCTTTTTACATGATTTCTCCTATCAAGCACTGTCTTACGATGTGGTCGATGATATTAATTTAATAACTGATGTATATTCTTATGAAGCAGAAAATGAAGCTGGTGAGAAAGAACGAAAGTCATCAAAATTATTGGATTTAGTTGATCCAGATTGGGTAGAGTTAAAACATCAACATATAGCTGATGCAAACGAGTATCTTGAAGGTAAAATCAAAGAGATTATTGCACAGAACCCTTTACTTGTTGATAGAAGTAACGTAAAGAATACCACTGATTTACTAAGTGTTGTTGCACATCTGAAAGATTTTGATGAAGATAGAAGAAGGTTAGTTTTGCACAGAACATTAATCGAAGCTTGTTTGACTTCTAATCATGAACGTAAATTGGCTTTATTGGCCGAAATGGAGCAAATAGCCTGTGGTTATGGTTTGGATTTAGAAGGCGAGAAGGTTAAAAATTTAATTGTACAGGCTCTACCTATTTTACAAGAAAAAGGCCCTCAACTAACCGACAAAGTACGTCTTATCATCATTTATGCATTATATAGAGGTGGCCTTATAAAAGAAGATTTTGTTAAATTGTTATCCTTTATTGGTGTAACGACTGATCATGAGCATTTTCCCAGTTTTATGATTCTGATAGAAAATTTTAATAAAATTGGTTTTAAGTTATTAAAAGATAGTCCTCGTTCGAAACCTTTTGAAAAAGAATGGCTTCATGATACAATTATTAAAGATACATCTGTTTATCAAACATCCAGGTTTATACCAGCGTTAGGTAGTATTTTGTCAAAGGTAATAACCAATCCTCTGTTATTGAGTGAAGAAGCGTTTCCATATGTAAAGGATAAGCCTATTGAGTTGTTAGATGAAGAAGAGATGGCAGCAGTTGGTGCTTCAGCGTCAGCTAACTCTTCAGCATCGTTAAGAAACCCCAGACATAAGGCTTCATGGACAAAGAATAATAACTTGAAGTCAGCAAGCAGAAATCCAAGACAAAGATTTTTCTATTATATATTAGGTGGTATTACTCATGCTGAGATTAAGTCTGCATATGATCAATCAGCCCTTAAAAATAAAGATGTATTTATTGGCAGTGATGGTATCACAACCCCACTTGGTTTCATGCAAAGTGTAGAATCTTTATCAAGAGGTAGAGGTGAGTTAAATCTCAAAGATGATAAAAAACTTAACGAAACCCCACCACAGTTCATGACAGTGAATGTGGAAGAGCCTATCTCGCATGTTCATAGGCGCTATGAATTGCAAACTCCTATTGTTAATAATTCTAGGTTAGGTCAACCTGCTAATGAAGGACAAAAGTACGTGATTACTTCAAATGATCAATCTACTGAAAAAGAAGACAAGAAGAAGAAGCAAGGAAAATTTTCAAAATTATTTAAAAAGAAATAATATTGATTATGGTCTTAAAATAAATCTGGTTGATTTAATGAACTCGATTAATTAGTTGTATATTTTTTGATTATATGGTAGTAATGATTAAACTGATATATAATATCGAGTTGTTGAATTAATTAGTATTAGTACATTGTTCTTAATATAAAGCATGGCTATATTTTTATATGTCCTCATCCAAATTGTATTTCTTAATAATGTCTCCAAGCCTTTTCAGGGTTTTAGGTATCTTGGGCACCGGCTTTTGGACCTTGTCGTTATTAGCTTTGTTGTTTATTGGGGAAGCTGGTGTGATTATTTTAGGTTCAGGTGAACTTGCAACGAATAAAGTTTTTTTATTTGTTTGATATTAGTTGATGAACCACTACTTTCTAAAGATTGATTAGCGTGCGTTGGAAAGAGATGTTTGGGAGTATCCATATGCTCCATCTGTTTAGATGATTGGGATTCTAAATTTTGTTTACTATAATTATTAAAATTATAAATAGGAAAATTTATTCCGTTATTCTTTTCAATCTTATCAGCTTTACCTTGAGCTCTAGTTTCATCTGACAAATTCAATTTA
Organism: Tetrapisispora phaffii CBS 4417; assembly: GCF_000236905.1. Taxonomy (NCBI): domain Eukaryota; kingdom Fungi; phylum Ascomycota; class Saccharomycetes; order Saccharomycetales; family Saccharomycetaceae; genus Tetrapisispora; species Tetrapisispora phaffii. Next base: position 120,532 of record NC_016522.1, read on the forward strand.
TTATCTGCTATATTCATTAACTGCTGCAATATTTTTACTTCTCCAGATGTAGTGGTACCCGCATTGTTCGTGTTTGCACCACTAGCTACATCAATTGATGATTGCTTTACAGTTAATAAATTGATAGGGGTTGGGTTTTCTTTTTTGGTTGTTGATGCTTTGGTGGCTGGAGTTGCTTTAGTAGTTTCATGCAGATTTGTTGTATTTGGAATTGGGATAGTTTCAAGTAATTGATTTCGTTGATATGTATGAGAAGATTTAGGCTGTTGTAAAGCTTTAGATTTTCGTATGGCTTTCAGTTTTTTCGTTACTTTATGTGCTCGTATCGCTCTAGATACTTCCGCAGATTTAGATGTTCCTAATGATTTGGATATTTCTACTGACTTAAGTGGTTGTGCAACTCTAGATGTTTCTATATCCTTAAGTAATTTTGTAGTTTTAGGAAGTCCTATAGCTTGGGGTACAGATTGAGAAACTTCATGCATTTCTGTATCTCTAGATCCCTGTGTTACTTTAGGTGTTTCTGTTGCTTGAAATGTTTCTAAGTTTTTAGATAGTTGTGAAGCTTTTGGTGTTTCTATTTCTTTGTTTTCTTGCGTCACTTCAAGTGGCTCTGAAGATCTAGGCAAGTTCGTAACTGGGCATGGGTTACTTATTTCCTTTCTTTGACCGTTTTCTGGAAGCTGATTAGAAGCTTTCTCCTTCTTACTATCTTGAACTTGTAAAGAACCAGTATCCTGGGCAGCAACAGATGTAGCTATTGTAGATTTACCAGTGTTGAGTACTTTTGATGGTCTCGATATTATATTTTCTATGGATGGCTTAAAAGATCTAAACTCATTGTTACTCCCTGAATTAGGTAATTGTTCATTAACTGGTTCGGAAAAACTATGTATTGATGTATTAGTCAACTGGTGTTGGGAGCTGTTCGATAAAATATCAAAGGATTTGTTGAGTAGTTGTTGTTCAGAGGTTTCTCCCTGTTTGTAAGCAGAAGAATAAGCTTTGTTGTAAGGAGCATCTAAATGCACTTTATGACCCTCTGATATAGGTTTAGGGACTGTTGAAGTACCAAATATCGGGTTTTCATTATCTTTCACTTGATCAGATTGTGACTGTTTTTCAGGTGGAGAAGATATGCTGTATGATATTATACTTGAAGTCTGCTCCTCTAAGTTAGATGTAACATCTTTAGTTATATTAGGTTGGAGTTGAGTAGATTGTATAGATGAGCTATTATTGACTGAGACAGTAGAATTTTTGTGTATAAAGTCAGCCTTATTGGAATTATCGTTCAAACAATTTACTGTTTCCTTTTCTTTGTTATTTTGAATAGCTTTTAGAGAATCTACTACTTTAGAGTTATCCTTTTTGGGACTATTCATTTTTACAGATTCAATTTTGTCCTTCCTATTGGTAAAATCCTTTGAAATAGAAGATATATCTGAGTTCTCAGTTGCAGACGGTGTCATTTTTCCATTTGTTGAAATAGCTTGTTTTTCTTGTTTATTATTTGGATCATTACTCAATATATTGGATTCAGGAAGGAAAGCATTTAGCTTAATTATGTTTATATCTTTCCTGTCATCTATAATAGACTCAGCCAACATTGCATCGTCTTTGAATGATCCATCAAGAGGCTTCCTTTGCTTTTCTTCTGTGTCAACATGTGTCTTCTTCTGTTTAGTACGTATATCCCTTTGATCAACTTTTTGGCTAGATACGGCCATTGTAGAGTTTGGAGAGGACTCTTTCAAAGTATTTTTAAAATCTTTAGTTGATATGATTATGTGATCATTTTTTGTTCTTGGTACGTTTAGTGTTTGAACCTCATCCTTCATAGAACATTCCTTTTTAAAATTTATGTTCTTTAATGCTGAATACTCTGTAACATAGTTGGACATCACATCCAATGGAATGAGATCCATTCGATTTATTAGTAAATTTTTAATATTATAAAAATCACTTTTGTAATTCTCTCGAAATTTACTCTCAAGCAATGCACGTTCATATTCATTATTATGTTTGCTTCTTTCTAAAACTAATTCGGTGAACTTAAATAATTTACGAGCTTCTTCATCAAAGTTGTAACCGTCTTCCTCCATTTCTTATTTACTGGCGGTTGTGTATTTTATGTAATCGCTATAATAAAAACCCAATAGTAAAATTATGCTCCAACTAATAGCAATACTGAAATATCACTTAATATTATGTGTAATACATAAAAACATATTTTAAAGATATTTAAAACATTTAACTAACCTTGTTTTAATAACCAATGTTCTATGTAGTTAGTTTTTCTTATATCTTCAAGTCTTCCATTGCGGCACGCATATAATTTATGTCAAAAATCAGTAACTTCTCTGTTTTCTTATAGTTAAAGTTAGGCTTAAAATTATTTGTGAGACTAGTCAGCAATCATTTTATTGAAGTGGAATAGTATTGGTTTACAAATCTTTTTACATATTTGCTATGTAAATTGTATTTTATAAAAGTTAACTGATAATCTATATCGAATAGCTATGAAGTAGCATGGACCGCGAATCTATGCATGTTACCGTTATAATCGAAAATTGATTCAACTGGATTAAAAGCTATGTTTCCTGAATTTTTCACTATATCAAGAAATTCAAAATTAATAGTTGACAATTCATAGTACAGTTCAATTTGGGATCCTTTCTCTGTAAGTTCTCTTATCATTGCTGAGAGATTATGTAATGAATCAATGAAAATAGTCGAGTATGCTCTTACGCTTTCATTATGTTTAATGTTGATTGTCTTCAAAAGCAATTCACTGTTATCAAATGTAACAGTACTTCTAAATTTTTGAGCAAGTTCTGACATATCCTCAGAATCTGAATCACAGTCTAGATCATCTGTCAGTGTTTCCACTTTGTAAGCAACACCTCCCCATTCGCAGAGAGCATCTCTTGGTAAGTTGGATACTTTGATAATAATTAAGCATTCCAAATTGTCATCTTCTTTATCTGACCACAGTTCAGATTCGTAAGACATTTTTGAACAGTATAAATCCCAAGTTCTTGAGACGATAGGGACCATATCAATATCGGAGATAAAACATTTCATTTGTAGAGATTTTTCTGCAACAATAGTTTCCTTTATGGTATTGAAATGTTTTAAGGATAATATACTTTGGAGAATTTTTTCATCACTGCCAACAATAGTCATGGACTGTGGTATTAATGCTATTTGTCCACTTATATAGCTTACCATATTTCTATCATTATTTTTCCAAATTGCTTGTGAATATGGTCCAATATTGCATGGTGCCCAGTATGATATACCTTGAACATGTAATCCATCTTTGCTTTCATTTATCATCATTGTCTCGTTATCTCTGGAACTAAATTCTTTCAGTTCTGCTTCAGTATCAACTATAACTGATAGTTGCAATAAGTTGCCCGTTGGTAAAAATTCACGAGTCTCTACACAAGCTCTCGATGGAGGCAATGGACCATTTTTCTCTATATCAAAAAAATCATTATAAACCTTGTTTACATTTGCAAAGTCACGTATATTTGAAAGATATAATGTTGAACTTAATATCTGAGATGGTTTAATATTATTTTCTATTAATATTTTATCTAAGTGTTGAAATAAACTTTTAATTTGAACTTCAATAGATGTATCTTGAGTGGTAGGTAATATATTTGAAATGTACATCAAATTATTAACTTTATTCACTGACAAATTATAATGAAATTCCAAAGATTTTGGATCGACTTGCTCATTCCTTTTGCGTACTACTTTTGTATTACAAGTTTCATTTTCTAAAGCAGTGATTAATGATTGCCATTTTTCATTTAATAGTAACGGCTGTTTGACTAAAAGAATGTTTTCTTCAAATTCTTCTTTAGAAATTTCTCTTTCCACAAATTCAGTATTTAACTTGGTGCTGTAAACACCATTGTTTTTATCAGAGGTGTCCAGTTCACTGGAGATTATTTTTAGATGACCTTTTTTAAAAAATGGAGCATCTAAGACCATTGTTTCAAATTCCCCACCTTCACCGCAAATGTGAACTTCGTACATTTTGTTTAATTTCATCATTATTGGATAAATAACTGGTAAAGACATATTTATATGAGTATCATTCAATCCTATAGCAGCGACTTTAATTAATCTGGCATCCATCTTTGAAGATTTTTCATTCTCAGATTGTTTAGAAACTTCACACATTTCAGACATTAAATCAGATTGATCTCTCTGCCATAGGTAACTTAGTACAGTTAACCCTAACCTATTAGATACATTTTCAACTCTTGTTCGTTGGTATGATGAAAGTATAGCACCCACACTAACAGCCTCTAAATCAGGATGCTGTGTTTTAATCTTGGAAAGTAATTCAAATAAATTTTCAATCTCATCATCTTTCGTAGATACGTAATTTAACTTTTGATATTTTGAAGAGTGAGGTCTAATGTAATGTTTGTATAATGGGACATCAGTTGTCTTTTCATATAGTGATACTATATCATGACCTACTGTCTGAAACATATAACTATTCAATTCCTGTTCATCTATATCAAGAGGATGTAAATTTCCCAGTGCAATCAACTCATGACCATTTTTCAAACAATGTAGAATATTGTAACAGGAATCTTTACCACCTGATACTAGTGCAACAAATTTCATCCCAGAATACCAGCTCTTATGGAGGCGGCATAAATGGATGCAAATAATGTATAGTATTTATAACAATACAATAAGTGCTTAAAACCTCACATTCTTATAACCTTTCATCGTTATTTAAAAAATTTGAAGATTTAGAGATGACTTAATTTTTCGCTATAGTTACATTACTTGAAATTGATTACTCAAACGTCAGTAATGTCATTTACATTATTAAAAGTTATCCTAACATGATATTATACAAGAATGAATTATAGTAAAAGAGGTAAATAGGACTTAAATTTTTATGATACATTAGTTTTTCTATGTAACTATATATATGCAGATTCTATAAAAATTATTCAGAATGTTAACAATCAATTAAGGTGAAAAGACCGTCTTGACAATTGCTTTAACTAGTGGCCAACCATTTTCGGTTCTAACAGCATCTCCATTTTCTTGTAATCTCCTTAGCAAATAATCCTTTGTCTCGACAGGTGGACCCCAAGGTACATATTTAATAATATTCTGGACATTGTGTTTTTTGATTAATTCATAGGTTAGCATATCGGCCATGCCTAATAATTGGCCCATTATTACATTTGTCTTTGTAAATTCATTTGTATTAGGTTTTTGTAATAATTCAGTAGCAGCTAATTGCGACTTCTGATTGTGTGAAGCAATCATCAAGTGGCCATAGGCAGAATTGGAACTATTCTTAATCATATCATCCATGACACTTAATGTCACTCTGTCATAATTTTTATCAGTATCTGATTTTGTATCAAAGATAACATTTCTATTTGGTTCTGAGTGGATATATGCACCCCTAACTAACTTTAGACCTAATTTATAATTTCCTTTTCTTGCCAACTCTTCTTCTTTTAAAATGTCACTAGCAGAATCTTTCAAGTATAACTGCCATGTGCCTACTACGGAAGTCAGACGATATTCAGCTTTATTATATTTTTGGAACATGATTCTTTGCAATTCATAGACACCATTTTTCTGCAAATCGTACTTTTCAGCATCGATTGTGGAGACTAAGAAAGGGGCTTTTCTTTGTGGATATAGTTTACCTAATTTTTGGTTTAACATAAATACTTCATTTGTGATGGTATCAACATTTTTTATTAACTCCTGTCTTTTCTCTTTGTACATTGGATTATTGAAATGAAACAAAATATCATTAGAGTTTGGTACAAGGGCACTTGCTTTCAAAGCAATATACCCGGGAGCAATATCATTTATGTTCTTTCCCGACGATTTGCAGTCCTCTATTTGTTCGACAATGTTCACTTTCAACACTTCGTGAATCGATTTGATAGTTTGATCAATAATTTTATTTACATTAATACTCGCATTCAGTCCTTCGGAGTCCTCTATTGTCAATGACAACATCATGTTTGAAATTCCTCTTTCTCTTAACTCCAGAGCAGTTTTCTTTACTTCATTGATAGTATTCCCACCTACGTATAACTTTGAAACAAAAAATTTAATAACCCACATTGGCAAATAAGGGAATATTTTGATCACTAAATTCAAAAAAGAACTTCTTGTAGTCACTAAACCGATACAGAAAAGAGAAAACAATTGTGATTTTGGTAATGTTTTTAAGTATTGCACCTGATTAGCGATATCTGCAACATCAGTGTCATTGGGATTGGAAGATGACGTTGAGTTATCAGTGAAAGTAGAATTATGTGGATTAAAATTCATTGGGTTCAAATATGGGGTATTTGTATTGGTATTCGTAGAGGTCTTTGAGACCAGTCTAATATGCTGTGCAATGTGTTTATAGCGGAATAATGTTCTATTAAAAGTAGCAGAAGCCGCTAGGTAATGTGGAAACGATTTTGGGATTTGGTGCATTCAATAAGTTTACAGTGTGTGGTAGATGTTTTCAGTTTTGATCTTACTGATTTTTTGGATACGAATATTTGAGAAGAACAAGAATGAATGAATAATGCAAACAACAAAGGAATACAAATAGACAATATGGGAGCCTTTTTATATCTTATAATTTACAATATACGATCGACCGAAGATATAGTGAGCAGAAATTCTTATCTATATACCACTATTATTAAAACCGTTCTTGACTTCGAACTGATAAAGAGATGACTACCGGGAATCCATCTCCTAAATAATGCATACATGATGACTAAGCGGATACAGAATCCGAAATGATAAGATAGATAACACAGAGATAGAAGGACATACGCACACGCAGCATACAGGGACAGATTGGAAAAAATGATTTTAAGGAACCGGACCCCCGAACTGATAAGAATTGAGTAAATCGAAAATTAAAAAGATGACCTTATTTTTTGTGCGGGGATGGGATTCCGGAGAACGAGCTACAGACTGTCGCCAACTCTTTCCCTTTTCACATTACGAAGACAGAACTAGCAGCAGGTTGGTTGGCCAGGATGCAAAAGAGGCCGCCCGTCCCGGCGTCGATGCCCACGCACCGGAAACCCATCGCCGAATGTTAACAGATTTCACAGGAAGCAAAACAGAAGCAGTCAGTCATCCCCATCCTCTCTTTACAATGTAATGTTATTTGTCGCCCGCTGATACGTCTTTGCTGCGTTTGGTGTTTTTCGCAAATTTGCGGTCGCAAGATCTCATTCCGCGGAAGACACCTTCACCTCATGGGGGACCTACTCTGTGGCATCGATTTCTCCCTCACCGCACAATGTAATTGCCGATCACGTGAATAAATATGTTTTTAGGGGTCCCACAAACGGTAATCTGCCATTTAAAAATTACTTAACTCCTTATCTCCGGGGTGCCTGTCTCTCTCTCTCGTCCACCGGACTCCATAGCAACGGGTCTTTTCTCTATACGAGCAGCAACGGCAACCGGAACGGTATGCGCAATGTTGGTCATCGGAATGTCGCCCGCATACGGTTTTTTGTACCAGCAATTGACTTTCTTTTTAATGTTATGTAATGTTATGTTGTGTAATGTTATGTAAATGCTTTGTTTTGAATTCATGTGATCGTGACACATATTTGATAGTTTTGCGTTATTTCTGCCTTTGTATCGACGTAGTTAACATAACCATAACATACCGATATTGTTTATCCTATCGAAACTTTACTTTACTATCTGCTGTCTGCATCTACAGATTGCATGATAGAAAAATTTAAGTTGATGGCTAGTGATTGGTAATGGGCAGGCAGTTGTAAACTTGTGATAACCATAGTTATCAGTGGTGGCATCATAAGCAAACTCAAGATCTTCCGTACTATTGGAATCAGTAGTTTCTTCATTTTCAGGTTCTTCTGTTGCAATTATCTCATATGGTCCAGTATTGATAATATTATTACCATCTTGCTCGTTTCTAAATTCATCGGTGTCACTATCCTCGCTGTCGTCTGTGAAATATTGGGTGTTGTTAAGTTGTTGTGGATCTATACAAGAATAAAGATAATTTAACAGTGCCGATTGATACATCCTAGAAACAGCTTTATCTTTTTCATTAAGTACGTGGTTCTCCCAATCACACATCACATACTCTAATGGATTATTGATTCGATCGTACTTATCATCAACAACAAAGGGCTCTTTTTTATTGCGTTTATGAATATTTTTACTTTTGCCATTCATATAACTTTCAAGATTTTTTTCATCGATCTCTTCATCAACAATCTCAAAATAAAATGCAACTTTATCATCATTTGTTTCACCGTTCTCGTCTCTGACTTCATCCTCGTTCTCTTCATTCTCCTCCTCGTCTTGATGCTCTTGAGATTCTTTATTGATTGGCACTTTACGTAGTTTCCTCTTCAAAATTCTTTTGTTCAAATTGTTTAACCCATACTCAATGCTTCTAACATTTCTCTCTTCTCTCATTTTCATTTTTAGTTGTGTAATCTCTTGAACCGTGTTTAAAGGTATTGGTAACGGTTTAAGACTATTGTAGACCAATGATGGTAACATGGTCCTTAAAATAGAATTATGAATAAATAATTTTTTATTAGGTTCCTTCAACAACTCAATATTAAATTTGGATAATGAATTTAGGACATTTTCACCAATTGATGTCATTTTTTTTTCTCTTTTATTGAATAACATTAACATTAAACATTTCTCAACATCTTGCTGCTCTATCACTATTGGATACTTGCCATCTTTATAAGTTACAACGACACTATCTTCATCAGCATCATCTTCATCAGTATTCTGATCTTCTGGTTCTCGTACCGATATGCTTCGTTTATCAAATTTGAAAATAATTATGAAATATAAGAGTCTCTTGACATGATTGTAAATTATTTTTTTAAAATAATCATACATTTTTTCTGTGAATTCTAATGGTTTCGTATTGTTGTGCTTTTGTATCAATAAATCTGTTATATCTTCATCTCCACTCCGTGAGTATATCTGTAGCCACTTTTTATTCCAATTTTCAAAGTTAATGAACTCTTCTTCATCCTCTGGTGTATTAATTTCCGATTGAATTTTATTAGTAGTGTTTCTTTCTTCTTTTACACTGCTAGCTCCCTCCTCTTCCTCCTCTTCTTCCTCTTCTTCCTCTTCTTCCTCTTCTTCGTCATCGTCATCGTCTTCTTCGTCTTCTTGATATCTTCGTTCTCGTCTAAGTTTACGTTTCGGTTTCTCCACAAATGGATTCACAACAACTTTTTTTGCATGGCCTATTCTATCAGGTATTATACGTGTTATTCGTTCCTCTACCTTAATGTAAAATTCATCCATTTCGTATGCTATCGGGATATCTTCTCGTTTTATCAATGCAGTCTTATTTTCTTTCAACATTTCGTCAAGATTTTTTTTTAATAAATCATAATATGTCAATATTTCATATTTAGATTTTTCAGGTAATTTATAATGCCAATCATCTAGTCTATGTATTGAATACCTTTCAAGGCAATGAAAAAATATTGTTTTCTCATAAGAGTTCCATAAAGTACCTAGTTCAATCTTTTGAGTTCGCTTATGTTTCTCTAAGATAGCCTTACGATTATTTGGTGCTTCACTATCCTTCGACTTCTTGTATACATCTTTGAAATAATCACTGTAACTGCACCCTTGCTCACTTTTAAAATGAACTCTTGATGGTCTCAATTGATCCTCAGATCGAAGTGGAGAATTGAAAAAGTCAATAGCTGAGTTGTTAAATATCTCTATGTAACTTTCAATTAATTTTTCATCCTTAACTCTAGTTTTCATCATGCAGTAAAAAAATCTTGGTAATGCATGAAATTACCATGTAGTATATACAATGGTTTGTTGATGACAATGATATCTCACTATTTACCTGCCAATATTAATACACAGATTTACTTAAGTATGAAGAAATATATACATATATATAAATATATATATAAAGAGATTATTATATATTTGTTGATCTAAATTTTTATTATTGTGATGCTTTTTGAAATTTGACGCTTGCGATATCGATTCTTGCCAAATGAAAAATTGCAAAACGTAACATGGACAACCATGTTCAGTTGCATATAAAACCATCAACTTTTATATGGAAAGATGTACTGATTTCATCTGTTTTCTTGACATAAGATCAATAGCTGCGTATGCATATTTGTGTTTCTATTAATTTGTGATTCAAGTAAGCCCGGGGGTTAGTGATGTATAATGATAATAAAAAATATTAGACGAACTTTGATTTCTAGACCTTTGATTGATAGCCAATTAAGTCTTTCAAAAAAATTATACAATAGACTGCATAATGTATGCTACTATAGCACTATAATAGATAATGAGATCTTGCAAAAGGAAGAAGGAGAGGAAAAGAATTCTGAACCCAAACAGGAAAAGGATGAGTTAGAATGGGAAGATAATGAGATCACAAGTTCATTAGAAAGGAAAGTAAGGAAACTCCAACCGAACAAAGCAAACTTTGTTGTATTAAATCCAAAACAAGCAGGTTTATTGAAACAAAGAAAAATTCCTAATTATTTCAATACTTTAAACTCAAATAGTAAAATATCCATTTTAGAGGGTGTTGACATAGATAAACCTTTTATGAGAATGAATAAAGACGATGTAACTGATATACAATCGATCAATAATGAAACAAATCGTGAAATTGAGTCACAAACTAGAAAACTACTTGTGTTTAAAAGTAAAGTATCTGATGAACAGATATTGAAATCAATAAATTATCAAAAGCCGTATTCAAACAAAATGTCACAAAAGCGATATGATCAGATAGAACAAGTATTGGATTCCGCATACACATTGCCACAGTTGAGAGCATATACCAAGAAATACTATAATTTTGGTAATTCTAGGATAACGAAGAAGAAATTGATAAAAACGATCTTAAATGAATATTGGAAATGTGAAATTGTTAGCTCTATTATTGAATCAGATGATCTAATTAAAGAAAAAATTATAGATATCAGCACTAGAGATATGTATTTACTTTTGTTGACAAATAATGGTAAAATATTACAGAATTTAACTAGAATTGGAGCAATTCTAGCAGTTGCACTAGATGAAAATAAAATTATTGTAAGAGCAACCAGTCCCATTATTAAATATTTAGAGGTTTCCTTAAATAAAATTTTATCAAACGTCAGCAACGAAATAATCCCAGTAAATGAGATTATAAAGAATCATACATCTTATGGTGCTAAACTTATTACTTATGAAAAGACAAAAGATTTAATATCTTTGATCCAAAAGGAGACAGGATGTTTTTTTGAAAAACAATATGAGGATGCATTAGATGATAAAAGCAACGATAATACAGAAAAAAATGTAAAAGACTATTTAGTATCATCTCTTGGGCCAAAAAGAATTACTGAAGCAAAGAACTTATTGTTATGGGTCATTGATTACAAGCCACAGTTATCAGAGTCTGTCCAAAATGTTAGTAATCCAAGTATGGTTTATAAACAATACCCATTTTCAAATTTTGAATGTCTAGATTGGATGAATAGAAACAAAAAATGGTATAGACTACAAACTGAAACTCTTATTTTACCAAAAGGAAAAACTGAGTACTCTGAAAAAAATCATCACCCGAAACAAATACTGAGCATCAGTAATGAGAAGTTAAATGATTGTTTTAATAGCATTAAAGATAATAAAGAGAACAGTATGGGTATGGCAAATCTTGAAATACCTGACAGTAATATATTCAATAATATAAGTTTGACTTTAGGACATTTGTTAAGAGAAAAAAACAATGATAAAAATTATTTCTTTGAGCCTAAAGTTCCAAACATTACAAAAGAAGTGTTAAAACTTGAACTAGACCATGCAATTACTCCTTCAGATTCATTCTATAATATTGATCAACATGATTACTATGTTCAATTAAAATTTGTTCCCAATTTGAAGGACCTTGCACAATATGTCGGTATTTCAAAATTAGACTTACCTCCTTTAGATCTATGGTTTGAGCTTGATGAGAATGATAATGCTCTGACCGATACTTTGCAAAGTTTTTTAAGACTAAGTGAAAAGCGATTATATTTAGAATCAAGTAACTTGCACCATGATTATAGGATAGATAATGATAGAGTTGCTTCTATTACGAAGCAATACGATGAGAATCCTGATGGTTGGTTAAATGATCAGCCTGGTATTAAAGAATTTATAACAAATGGAAATTTATCTTTTGGTTCAAAAGGCAAACTGGTAATCCCTCAAACTCTTCCAGTTACCTTAATTGTTTCCACTGAAGACGGCATAAAAAAAGTTGATGTTAATTATGAATTCATCAGTACTAGCTATCATAGAATATTAAAACTTAGATATTTGGATAAATACCTTGTACAATTATCACATGTTAACTCTGGAACCAGAGGTGGCAGATATACCCAGGTTGATTTCATTGGTGATGGTACTGAACTAGATAATATTACCAAATTCAAGGATTTTATTGAAAATGTTTCTAAATGGTATTAACATAAATTGTGTATAAATAGTTACACTCTTCAATCATGTATATAGTGGAATGAATATTTAAATTAGAAAATTAATATAAATATATTAACAATGAATTCAATTAATTTATAAACCAATTTAAAAATCTTATTAAAGTTTAAATATATCTCTGAGAATGTGAAGGTTGCTGTATCATTTTTATATTAACCTAATTTTCATCTTCCTCTACTTCTAAATCCAACTCTAAATCTGCTTCCTCTACATTTTCACCTTTCTTAGATCTCATTAATGTGTTAATGTCCACAGCGCCACCTAATTCTTTTAAAAGTTTGTTAGCACCGGCAACTAATTCCTGAGAAACGTTATCTTCTTTATCAACGTTTTCACCTAATTTGACTACAAAAGTCAACGCAATACGAGAGTCATTTATTAAATCTGACAACGTAGGATTGTTTATTTCTATTCTTATATCTTCGAAATGTTCATTAAACTCATATATGTTTTCAGCTGTTATTTCTATGTCCTTTTTAGTGGCTTTGAACTGTGTGACTTTACATAACAAGTAATGTACAAAACCTTCCAGATAATAGTTTTCTAGATTATCTTCTTCAATATCCTTTACGGCACTAATTATTTTCAAAGCAATTTCATATAAACCCATTTCAATACACATTTTAGCTAGTGCCAATAATGGTTGTAATAATTCAATATATTCTCTGTGGGAAGCAATGGCGTTGGAAGCCAAACTCTTTTCAATATTTTGTTTCTTAATTTCGAAGTATTCCCAAGCTTGTATAAATGCATTACTAGCATCAGAGAATCTCTGTTGTGATATTCTGATTGATCCTAACATAGACCATGTTTCAGGTGATCTGTTTTCAGAGATCTCCATTGCTTTTTGAATCAATTCTTCACATTGAGATTCAGCGTTTGGTTCCATGCATAAATCTGTCATCCAAATTTCAATCATTGATAAAAGACCGCCAACAATCTTGTTTAATTGCTCTTCACTTATACTTTCGCCAGCCTCTTGTGATATATTTTCGATACCTTGGTAAATGATTTTAATACCATCTTCACCACCTGTAACTTGGCCAAAGGTAAAGAATTTTTCTGAACCTCCTTTAGAGCCAGTTGGATCTAATTCGCATGCATCGGATAATATTGGATAAGCTTTTTCAACGTCACCTTTTTCAAGATAAACATCGATGAAAATTTGCATCAAAGGTAAGATAGAGTCATTAGGGTTCTTAAGTTTCTTTTTCAAAGGTTTCAAAACACTCAATGCTTCTTTAGCATTGTTCTCACCTAATAATTCTCTTGCTTTCTCGATAACATCTTGCATATCACTCATTATTCAAATACTATCTATATTATTTTCGACACCTGAACCAAAACGAGAAACAGTAAACACACACTTGACTATTATTATACTATATCTCAGACCCAAGAGTTTATGTACTTCTGTTGATAGAACTAAAATAGTAATAACTATAATACATAGTAGTATGTATTTGTATTGTTATTTAGATTACAGTGGTGCAAAAATCTCATCTCATCTCATCTCATCTCATCTCATCTCATCTCATCGCATCTCCAGAAGTGAAATTTCGTCTTCAATGATCAATATTATGAGAAGAACTTTTAAAGGCACCGTCTAAGCAGCTGAATATATCTTTTAGGTAACAATTCAGTTGTACTTTACCATAGGTTATATGACAATGAGCTGCATTTGAGTACTGTTCTACTGTTATAATTAGAGTGAATTGTGAGGTTTTCACGATATGTATATATGATATTCTATAACTAAATTTTTCATTGCTTAAATATCATTTATTAGCTCGAGGAAGACTTTTGTCGGCTTTCTTGTTAAGTATCTACATATCCCCAAAATAATTATATATAGTACTGAGTATGATATAAAGAATAGCGGTGTTATTTATATAAATTATAGGCACTGTTTGACAAATATGCAGATGAAAAATCTAATCTAAATTAATTATGCTAGCATTACGAATCCTACTACAATTTAGAATTATGAACTCGTAATCCCATTATTTTTATTATTAGCAAATTATCATATTTGAAAGTCGTTTATTTTTCATTATTATTAGAACCATTGTCTTCAACAGCACCTAATGCAGCTAAACGTCTAATCTTTTGGATAGATGTTTCAGATTCTTCTCCACTTGAATATGAGTCATCATTATCATCGCTACTGTGGTTGTGATCATTTGCTTCACCATTGATACTCATTTCGTAACCACTACCATTGTATGATTGTGTATCAAAATTTTGTAAATCTGGCTCCTCGATGGAAGTCTCTTCCAAATCTTCATCAATTAATGAACCTTCTCTTGAAATTGAGACATTCTTGGGAGCGGGTGTTAAGTTTCTTCTCATCTTCTTTGTAAACGGATCCTCGCTATGCGCAATGTCATTTTGTTCCTTATTCAAATTTTGATCTGAGATGGCTTCTCTACGGTTTTTCAAACCTAATTTAGACAAAGTTTTATGCAAAACGTTTTCATTTTGACCACTACTATCAGTTTTGGTTTTGATTCTGTATCTTCTTAACACTTCACCATCTGCATTTTCTATCATAACTATATCACCGACCTTATATGCATAATAACGGGATTTATTATTATCATTACGTTTCTCATCCGGTGGAGGTGGGGAAAATGCAGTCTTTATAGCTCCAAAACTTTTACTTGATGCATTTGAAACAATTCTGGTTAATTTGTTTAGATTCTGGTTACTATATATGGAAGTCTGCTCGTTGCCATGGTAGTTTTTAATAGCTTCTTCATCATCTGGAGATCTTGCCAAGCTAATATGGTCAAGAACTTCACCTTCTCTATTTTCAATAATAACATTATCTTCGTCGACATAGGCGGTGACAGGTTTACATTCGACTTGAGATAATTGTGCCACCCTCTCATCAGTAGATTGGGAGGTCTGATCATCGATGCCTTCGATTCTGATTGGCTTAATTTGATAATCTTCATCTTGGTCGAACTTCTCTTCATAATCGCGGACAGAAGAACTATTTTGATAGCTATTTGTATGACTGCTTTTATCTCCGTTGTCGATTTGGCTCTCGTAGCTTTTCTCATTTTCTTCTGAAGGTGTAGATTCAACGGTTTCACCTTTAACTGGAGATGGTGGAGCGTGGTTACGTATACCACCTAATGCAAATGTACCAGCAGCGGCTTCTTTTTCTAACTGTAATCTTTCTCTTCCTAAATCGTTTAATTCATCATCAGGAAAATGTTTATGATGCTTGGAAAAGAAGTTTTCTCTTTTCTTCTTTATATGTTTATGTTTCCGTTGGTCTTTGTTCAATCTTCTCATACCACCGGCATGCCTTACAGGTATACCACTTGTTTCGACAGTGCTTGATCTTGACATTTCTGACATTTTTCCAGATTTTTCTGGAGCATCAGTATCAACACGTTGTAATGAGAAGGAACGACCTGAGTTTTCTAATTGCGGTAATCTGCTCATCCATGATGCTTTTCCACCAAAGGTTGTGTGAGTGCTGAAAGATTTTGTCAAGGTAATTGTGTTCAAATGACGACTTAATGTTATTAAAGCAACAGAGGAACCGTGCACTAATATTGAGGTAACAACAAAGAAGCATGTGATTGGCCAGACACAGGATATCAATTGCCAATGTTTCGTACCTTTTGGAGGGATTTGTCTCAATGGAGTCTCTTCATCACTGACAGATGATTCCAACTCCGATCTTGCTAAAATAGCTGCAAAAATAGCACCGACACCGATCGGGCCAAAATGACCTACGAATAGAGCCTCTCTCCATGTTTTTATATCTGGAATAAGTTTTGTTAGGACGACAACAGCTGGGATTCTACGTAAGAAAAGAACAATAATTGCTAAAATTATCAATCTCCATACTTCAGTACCAATTTCCCCATTGTTGAACTGTTCCCATGGAATGATTGCACCGAAATAAATGAAATATGAGTAATTCAATAAGACTTCGATGACTGTGGAAATCTTACTCTCTGCAGTAGCGTCAGTGAACCAACCATCCCATGCAAATGCTGTACCTGCAGCAAAAGAAACCAATAGATCATCAACACCTAGTGTTGAACCAAAACCTGCACAGCAGAATGATAGGAAAATGTAGAAAGCTAGGAAAGACTCACGATCGACAAGGTTCTTTTCTTTGCCGAATCTAATTGCTCTTCTTCCAACGTAACCAATGAAAGTACCTAAGATGCACCCGAAGACACATTCGTATAGAATTGTGATACAGATCCAATTTTTGACAATTTCTCCACCTTCTCCTGGATGCAGAATCAAATTCAAAGATAAGAAAATGAAGGGAAATGCCATGCCATCATTACAACCAGATTCTGCAGATAATAAGTTTCTCAAATGGCCAGGCACTCTCTGAGCGAATTTACCTGACACCACAGATTGGGCCAAGATAGGATCTGTTGCAGTGATGCAAGCGGATACCAGTAGGCCTGCAGGGAAATTAAGTCCCGGTATGATAATCCATATGAATAAACCGATTATCAACCAACCAGCTGTCATGACCGGCAGTAATAGCATAGTGATCGATCTCCAATGTTTCAGCATATATTTTCTTGGCAGTTCGACGGCGACAGCAAAAATTTGTAGACATAGGACAATACGAGTAATTTCCAGAGTGATCGAGTCTGTGTTCCCCCATGTTGTCGGACTGAACCATTTCAAACAGTGTGGTCCAACAATCAACCCGTATATTGCTGCTAATGTCGACTCACCTATATATAATTTCTCCTTGATAAACAAAGACACCAAAGAAAACAGGATAGAAAAAATACCCACGATAGCATAAGCGACGTGGGGCTTAGTCGGCTCCAAAGTCTCCCAAACAGCCATCTCTGTACGATTGTGTTACGAATGGGTGTGTATCAGATACAGACTAAAAATAATAATGACAGAGTCCAATATCACGATGAACAAAATAAGTTTAAAACACACTGGTCAATGCAAAAAAAAAAATATAACTTTAATATTATCAAACAGCCAATGAATAGAATAAGCAAAGAAAAAAAATGTGCGTATATATACTAGACCGCAAAATTCAATAATCTTTTGTCTTTTGCAATATAATGCAACTTGTCAGCAACCTTCTTATAAACTTCACAATCTCAAGAGTCAAGAGTCCAACCTAAGGAGCTTACAAATATAAAAATATCACATCTACATAGATATATATCGCAAACAATAACTGAGACAAATATAAGTTCTATTTGTATTTTGTAATCAAAATCCTGACCCAGCTTTCAACTGTTCAGGTTCTTTTTAATATTTCGAAATTTCGAATTGCGGATTTCCTAATAAAACAAAATTGATTAATTGTGCGAGATGAGTTCGTTTTCACCGGAGAAAGCCCTGCATCCCAAATCGCGTCATGGAGACCCTGCCTGTTACAAAAGCCTGCAGAGGCAACTGAAAAGGAGGCCGTTCGCTGCAGTTTGGGCGGGTAACCACATTCCCTCCACCTTCTTTTCTCCGAAGCCGGTCGCTGGCGGCGGGCCTCGAGCGCCAAGCAACTAATTTTGCCTAATCGAGAAATTTGAGGTAGGAGAACGCTGCGGTGTGTGGGTGTGGGTATCTCGGAGAATGTCTAAAAATGCATCAAAATTAATTACAGTGTCAATCTATATAGTACTATATATGTATATGAATGTACATGCATATACATGGATGACGAATGCCACTGTGTGTATACATATATGCAAACGGCTAGTCGTGTGCACGCTTCTTGACAGAGTCTATTAGCGTCCTCAGGTTGTTAAGACTCGAGACTCTTGTGGAGTTGGTCTTCCCTCCCGATGGAGTTCTTATTGAGCCATGGAAGGTCTCATGACGTGGTGTAGTGGAACGCTTGTGGGTCACTGGCACATGCATTGTTGACGTTTGGACGACTGGCGTGGCGGTTATTACATTGCTGGTGTTCCACCTAGTAGCGGAAGATGTAACAGAGTGGTTTAGTGCTCCATTGCTTGTGTCACCGGATATCATGGTGGTAGCTAAGATGTGGCTATTCGGGGTCACTTTTCTCGAGATCACAGGTGTCACCTCCAAGGATGGTAATCGTAATGGTAGTTGCAAGTTAGCGCGTGGTAGGTTGTTGATGTAACTAGGTGTTCCCGGTGCAACCATGTCAGGTGCGCTGATAATACGCTGTTGGGTCTTTCTGAATTTGTTGGCCAAGTGGGAGGATACGCTAGGTGATGAAGAGATTGCATCGATGGATATCGCAGATGGGGTTCGGAATTTGCCATTCTGTACTTCGGAGAACAAAATAGGTAGCTTTCTCTTCCTCATTTTGGGTGACGCAGCGAGATGTATTTGCAAGTGAGCGTACGTGTTATTCTTGGATCTCTCTGAATTGTATTTTTGTTTCTCGTACTCCAACATCTTCTTCATCTTGGCATCAATGTTCTTGGAGTTTAAAGAAGTGTTGCTTCCACCATTGGAAGCGATGCCAGCAATTGAGCGTGCTGACAATCCTTTCTCGCTCGATTGTAATCCTTTTTCTGTGTATTGGAACGAATATTTGCTACTTATTTCACAAAGGCCTCTACGTAAGGACTCCTCCGGAAAATTGTTGGAAATTCTGGTCACAACAATATCAGCTAGCACACTTTCAAAAGATTTTGATATTCTTGGTAATTTTAAAAATTTAGTAATATCGTTTTCACTAAATGTAGTCTCCAATGACTCCCAATAAACGATCAAAATGCTAAATTTGATGTTAGTGGATATTGAAATTTTAGAAGCCAATTTAACTAGATCTTCACCATCTTGTTTTAACTTTAATTCTAAATCAAAAATGTTCGCAGCGGTGACACCAGTATTGAATACAAGCAATTGTGATTCCTCTAGTGAAGACGGTGGCTCCTGTAGTCCTACCTTTTTAATAGTTAACGATGAATCTTTACCTTTAATGACCCGGGAATTCATATCCCCAAAAAGTCCAAATTTATGTAACATCCACTTAGTTGAAACACAGCTATAATTGTTACTATATAATAAAATACTGTGACTTTTTATATTCTCCTTATTACATTTTTTCATGATAGGATTTGAATATATTTGTTCAATATCAAATTGTTCCCAAATATCGTTTGTATTACCCTTTTGGTTATTATGGTTAAAACTAGATTTTTCATTATTAACAGGAGATAATACAGTTCTTTTCATAGTTGAAGATGGTATTCTAAAAGATGAAGAACTGACATTACGAGTAGTTGGTGTCGACAGCAACGATACTTTTCGTATGATCGGTACACCTAATTGCTTATTGACAGAAAGCAATTCTTCTTTTCTTTTTTTGTTTTCTTCTTCTTCTTTTTGTTTATTTTTTAATAATCTTTTCCACTTGTTTAAATAATTTTTTTTCTTATTATTAATATAATGGGCTTCAGCTTTTGATTCATTACATATTAAATAGCACTGTTCATGAATAAATGCATAATACAGCTTTCTTGACAGAGAATCTATCATGCTTTTTTTTTCATCTTCTAAATTCTTTCTTGCAATAGTCTGAGTCTTTTTCAATTCAGACTCAGTTGTAGACTTTTTAGTGTGAAGAGAAATAGGAGATGGTTCAATTTTTGTTTCGTTAAAACGGTTGCCCTTTGGTTGGACGTCTTTTTTAAATAAACCTTGGAAACTATTTGCTTTTAATGAACTACCTTCTGTTTTATTCTCTAAGGAGTCAAGTTTTTTAATTGATTCTTTAATAGCTGGACGAGGTGTTAGAGTTTCATTAGCTATGTTATTATTGAATATTGAAGACATCATCGTTGAAGATTCATCAGGACCCTTCTTTGAATCACCAGAAAATGCACTGTTTAAATTAAATTCGATTGCTGGTTTGGAAATGGCTGGTGTCGTTTCGCTAATAAACTTAGCCTCTATTGGAATGTCACTGGTGCTAAATTTGGCTTCTTCAATTTTTTCAAGTTTTACCTCATCTTTATCAACAACATTTGATTGTTTCAAATTTGGTAAATTAAATTTATTTCCTCCTTGTTTACGCAAAGCTTTTAATTTCTCTTCTAGTAATGAGTTCTTTTTTGGAGCAGAAGAAATAACTTCATTTTTATCTTCTGCTTTGCCAAAAAACGGTTTCGAATTGGTAAATGATTTCACTTGTTGATTCATGGTCGCATCTTCAAGCTCCATCTCTTCATCATTTTCGAACTCATTTTCAGAAACAGATACAGTAAGCGGACTAACAACATTTGGTAATGAATCAATATTTGGTAAACCACTGTTGATTATATGTTGGTATTTTTGCTGTTGCAATTGATTATCCACAAAATTCAAATATGATTGTTTTAATGGTTTTGATTCTGGTATCCTATGAGAATGGTGCGATAAAGTTTTTAAATCAATTCCATCATTGACGACATCTATCGAATAATAATCACAAAATGAAATGATTTCTTCATTTGAGTTGAAAGAGAGATTTTCTTTGATATAGTCTAAACTTAAAGGTTTAGATTTTTTGTTCAAAGTATGGGAAAGTGACTTCATTGCATAAAATCTAACTTCATTCAAATATATTTCTAAGAAAGAGTTCATCAAAAAAGGAACGTTTCCAGATTTCATCAATTGGAAATAACTTGTGTAAAAATTCAGACATGATTCGGTACGAATAAAACCTCTTTCTGAGAAGCCAGAGTTTGAAATAAATTTTCTGAAACATAAAGCTATTTGGACTAGCTCATTTTTAAAAATTTCATCTGGTAATTCTTGAATATTCTTCTCGTATTCTGGGTCTCTAATTTTACTTAATAAACCATAAGCTCTAAATTCAGCTTCATTTGGGCATGCACCGCCTGCATTTCTTACATCATCATAGATTTCAGATAAAGTGATTAAAGATTTATGTAATTGTTCTAATTCTTGTTGTAATGAAAACTCATTTCCCGATTTAACCATAATATGAATTATCAATAGATGTATTCTTACAATCCTTTCATTACAATCGATTGCTTCAGGGCCTAAATAATTTTGATAAGTAAAATCTTGTCTAATAGATCTCATCCTATCCCAAATAAAACCTTCACTAGCAGGAAGAGTGGGTAATAAGTTATCAATTAAATAGTCCAATGTTTTAACTAGAATATGGGGAGGTCTGACATCAGATGGTAGAGGAGGGGCAGCTGCTGCTGCAGGTCTTGCAAAAACTTTCAAAGCCTTTGAAACAGAAGCCTTTTTACTATTGGGATCATCTTTTTCATAAGAATAGACTGTGTATTCGACGTTTCTTCTTGCTCTTTCAAAAATTGGACACATATCTTGACATGTACCTTGGAAAACAATAGCATCATTCAAATCTTTCGCAAAATCGGCCTTGTCCACTAGTCCTTTCTTTTCCATAACTTTTCTTTCGTTATCTCTCATTTTTTTCAGTGTCTCATACAACTCCGTCAAGTCTTCTATACTATTTTCTAATTCAGTCATTTTATCCTGGTTTAACTTATCCCATGGGTCTTGTTTAAATGGTCTTGGCTTCAACTGTGGATTCTGTCCGAGTAAAAACCTTGGCAACTCTCTTCTCTTATAGTTTCTCTTTTGAAACCCAAAGTTAGAAGGGTTCGACATAATAGAGCCTATAACTTTATCTTTAACTGCATCATTCTGGACCATCATTAACTTCTTAGGGCCGTTCTTCTTCTGAGTATTACCATTGTTTTTAGAAAACTCGCTCTCATGAGATTGTTTTCTTTTATGCATAGGCTTGTTCTTCAATTGAGACCCACTTTTTGAAAAATCAGTAGACCTACCATCCTGCAGATTATTCATAAATCCGCTAGACATATATAGCAATCAAAGAATCAAACAAAATCAAATCACTTGGAATAATGCGTCCTATCTACCCTTGTATGCGTGAAGTGTTATCTCTCAATTGAGTAGTCAAAATATCTCTCTCGACTCTCGCAAATATCTGTGAAAAAATGCCTGGTAACCAAAAAACTCACAATTATTGATCTTTAGTATTTTATATCTCTCTTATCTAACAACAATTACCTTTGAATCAATTCAATGTTGTTGTTTCTTATATATAAATAACAGTATCTTCACTTTTGTTCATGGTGAGAACTTACAAAATACCTTTCAAATCAAGTCACGTGCTGGGTTTTTTTCCATTTTGGTGCCCAACTTGCCCAGTGCTTACCAAGCTGCTTACTTGAAGGTGATCAATACTAACCTCAATGTTATATCAACATCATATTCATTGGTAACCACCCTCTTCCCAGCCAGTTGTTTCAGTTAAATTCTATTTATTGGTTATAAATAACTTATATGTGCGTAAATAGGTTTTACTTATATGGGGACCTAGAGGGAAGAAAATTCCTTCGTTCTCTATGTATGCTTCTCTTTTTTTTGTTTGTCTATGGGATTGGTGTGTCTAATCGTCATCTGTGAACTTCATCTTACTACCTCCACTTGCGCTCTTTGTGACAATGTTACCACTGGCGTCTTTTGATTCTTCTTGTTCTTCTTGTTCTTCTTCAACAGGAGCCGCGTTGGTTGAAGCATTAACCGGGGTTTTTATCACTATTGAAGGAGGTAAACCTTTGAAATCTCTTTGCAATCTCTTCAATTGGGCCAAGGACACAGTTAGATTGTTGTCAAATTTATTGCCAGTGCCAGCAGCAGTCTCATCGCCGCCTTCTTGAGCGGCGCTCAAAGAGAATTCGTTCTCCAAAAGATTCTCCTTCTCGCTAATAAAATTATCAAGGAACGCCAATACCTCTTCTTTGTTCAAATGTTGAGAACGCCCTCTCTTGTGGATCACCACGGGACTGTTCAAAGTGCTAGAAATATTAAATCTTCTTCCTGGTTTCATCATCTTGTATGTGTTATATATAGGCGTATGTATTCGTCTGTTTTCAAGTAAACCCAAACAGAACAAAATGAAATATAGAAACTCCCTAATCTCCAGTTTCTCCTCCAGACAGTAAGCCAATTTCTTATAACTCAACTTATTGCAACTCAATTGCATCTCATCATCTAATTCATCTTGTTGTCAATGATGGTTCCTTCACTGTGTGATAACAAGAGCTCATCGCCATTTTTGAAAATTTTCCAGATCATCGACGACGAACAGTATCCGTCGCATCATTCAAATTCCAAGACAGTACTAGACAGGAACCTTCACAACTGGATAAGCCTTTGCATTGAAGATTGAACTAGTATTTATAAAAGGGACATTGATTAGGGAATATGTTGAATGCCTATAATCTGTTCTGTCAGCCTAGGTTGATCCACGATTTTGAGAGGGGTCTTCAGAGGTACAATTGGTCCAAGAGGCATATAAGAGCTATAGTCAGTGAGAGCTACGAATAAGAAAGAGATAAAAAATACAGTAATGGATTCATTGTCGAAGAAGATTCAGAATCTGGGTATGCATGATTTGAGAAATGCTGGTAGGTTCATGCAGAATATGATTGTTCAGTATGAGCCGTATCAAATTGATGTGAGAAGAGCCTCTAATACTGATGCTTGGGGCCCAACCTCAAAACATCTACAAAAAGTTTTGAGACATAAATATAGTGTCCCATTGTATTTGATTACTGAGTACACTTTGAAGAGATTGATTGATCATATTGCTACGAATTCGAAGAATGTATACGAAAAAGCTAGAAAGGAGTACGTCAATTTCGGTTCAGAGTGGAGAGTTGTCTTTAAATGTTTGGTTATTTTAGATTTTTTATTATTAAACGTCAATGATGGTGATGAATTACAGCAAATCACAAGTTGCTTGAAAAAACATAAACATATCTTGAATAAAGAGACTATGAACTATAAAATTCAGTTCTCGAATGATGGGAAGATGGAAATCCATGAACAATCAATTAGAACCAAATGTGAAGTGATATTATCTTATTTGAGTGAACCTGAAATTCTAAATGTGGAGAGATTGAAGCACAAAAAGAACCAAATGAAGATCCAAAGGTCAAATGAAAGTGCGATTATGACTAATAATATTAATTTCGACACGAATGAGATCGCAAACAATATTGCAAACAATAATTTGGAAGTTGAGGATTCTAATGATGATGAAGATGAAGAGCTACAAGCAAGAGTCAATTACGAACATAGAAGACATACATCAACTAAGATAGACGAAGAAAGGAGAAAGAGGAGAGAATTGCTAAAGGAGAGAATTAAGAATAATGAAGAACAAAGGCGAAAGTTGAGTCAATCATCTATGTCTGCCAATGAAGTGCCTGATTTGTTAGACTTTGGTGATTTTGATACAACAGTCAGTAACTCCACCAATAATAATGATTTTGTAGATAATTTAAGTAATAAGGAGGTCAATAAAGACGATGATGATGAGTTCGGTGAATTTCAAAGTGAAATGATAATGAATAACACTACGTTGAAAATTGAAGATAATAAGAATAATGAAGATCTTTTATCAGGATTATCGAATGATAATGCACCAGAAGCTGATACTGCGTCAGTTAAAAAGAATGACGTATTTATGGACTTATTTACAAATTCAAAATCATTAATATAATTATAGAATGTATAATGCAGAGCATATAAGTTGATAAAGTTAAATAATAAAATATAATATCATATAGTCTTCATAAGATTTTGATATAATTGTTTTCTGAACCAATTGTAAACTCAAATATAGTATTTTTGAAATTTATAAATTATGTACAATGCATTATTTTTTTACTTACATATCCATTACTATATTTTCTTTAAGCTACTAGCGATGTCATTGACTTCATTATCATTATTCTCTACCTCTCCTTCTGCTTCATCTATATCATCGTTAGTACCTGCAACGTTACGTTCGAACATCATTTTACCAGTTAGTTTACCATTGTGGGCTTCTTCCCTTCTTTCATGGTCTTTTCTATCCATTTTTAACTCGTTTCTGAATTTTTCTCTCCACGCTAAATAAGATTCTTTCGTTACCTTTGTACCATTGAATTTAACTTGTTCTTCTTTTTCCTTTTCTTCTCTCTTCTTTTCATATTCTTGCTCCAAAGTCTTTAACTCGTCTCTAAACCAAGTCTCACAGCTATCTTTGGTAGTAGATAATAAGGTAAAACACATTTGCATACCGATTAACATATCGGATTCAATCTGGGATTCTATTTGGGATTCTAGCACTGGCATATATTTCTGGAAAGATATTTTATCAGGGAGATTCTCTAGTTTTGAAACTATTATATTACCATGCTCATCGAATTCTCTTTCTTCTTCTTCTTCCTCTTCTTCTTCGTCATCTTTCAATGATATTTCTTGAGCTTTCAAACGAATAATTGGTGGCTCATCAGGATAATTTTCTGGTAATTGAAAATGTACTGTAATAATGTGTTCTTTTGATAAAGAACCCAGTCCAATTTCCACATCAAGTTTCAAAGTAACTTCAAATTGAATATTGGGGTAATTATCATTGATAATGGTTAGCTCATCAGGATAGATTGATTCTAGAACTTCGATTTCTTGTTGTTGCTCTTCTTTGTAGTCCATTTTTCAAAGTAACTAGTCTCAGATTGCAGTTATTTTTCTACCGTGTATTGTTTCAAATGAAACTAATATTTTTCTTGACCAATTTAAAGTTATATGAAGTTTTCTAATTAGCTTTTATATATACACTTTTATTAAACTTAATCTAAATAATTGTCTTTTAATTTTGAAATTAATCAATTTGTTCATCTCATCGAATCTCACCTTGAAAAATTTTTTTCACTCTGTAACCGGAAGTGACATAAAATGGAGATGACACTAAATACAGAGATGCTTTGATATAAACTTGTTATTATATGACCTGATCTACTGATATACAGTTTATTGATATTTTTTTCTATTACTGCATTATAACTTTGCAATAGTGGTTCGTTTTAAAGCTATTTTTTTACGTCTTAATTGGTTAAAAGCAATATAATAAGGAGTCCTATCCTAACAAAATCTTATGCATAGTTCATTATATGCATATGTAATGTTTCATAAAAAAATCCAGCCTTGGTTGGTGATGTTTACTAAAAATTTATATGTCTCGAATATATAAGTTTAAAAAAGAATTGCATGTAATGCCTTGAATTCCTAAAAAATAAATTGAGACTGGTTACTTAGGAAAACATTTAATGTTTATTCAGAAGTTCAATTTTCTTAGCCGTGATCTGTAACCATTTAGAGAATTCAGAAAAATCTTTGTCATCAAGTGCCTCTTTCATTCCTGGTAAGGCGAACCCTTCATATCCAGTATCTCTACCAGAGGCAAATACAAGATGTCTAAACCAAGGTCTGTTGTTTAAACCTTCCTTGACAATAAATAGTCTCTCCCAATAGTAATATTTAAGGTTCACTTTTTCAATTCTCAATGCTAACAAAACTCTCTTCCAAATTGGTAGTCTCTTTGCCTGTTTCCACTGTTGATTCAGATCTTCCGCGTACAAGTCAAACTCATAGCAGTTGGCTATTAAAGATGATAAATTATCCACTGCTTTTAACACTAAATCATGTACAGTCATCTCATCTTCAGCGTTTCCTTTAGCATGACAGCGTTGTCTTTTGTTAAGTGGCTTGGATAACCAATGCTTTGGAATTTTCTCAACAAGATTCGTAAAATATCCAGACAATTCAACAGCATAATCATGTATACCAAATTGAATAACTCTTTGGTCAGATAGTTTTAGAATAATTACCCCCAAAAATTGGGCGATACTTTTATGGTACTTAAATCCTGGATCCATAACCTCGCTCATCCAGTGATAAGAATCATAATTGGAATGATAATGGTAAACAGGATCGTTTTCCCCGCTTTCAAAACCTAAGTCAACTGACGGTATACCCAAATGTTCTAAAAACACAGTATAATCAGATCCACTTCCTAATATTCCAATCTTCTTATCAGGTGTATCATAAAAATGCTCAAACAGCGACGTTTTTTTATCAGCACCTGGATAATCAACTCGAGCCATTGAAGAATCTAGCACTTTATTCAAGCTTGGAGAAGCGCTCACTTGAAGATTAGTACCACCTACACTAACGTCTACATTGATATACGCAAGGCAGTTTTTCATTAATTCTTTTCCGTGATTCTCTCCATATTCTGTTGATCCTAATAATGCATATTCCTCTCCGTCCCAAGATGCAAAGATTATTGTCCTTTCTGGCTTCCATCCTGCCTTCGTTAAAGATTTAAGGCCACGGATCGTTTCTAACATACTTGCGGTCCCACTATTTGGGTCAGAGGCTCCACCTTTAATCCATGCATCACGGTGATTACCTACAATAATATATTTATCTTTTAAGACACCTTCTAATTTACCGTATACATTAGTGATACTTCTTATATCATAAGATTGTTTGTTGTATAAGTTTAGTGTATATTCAGGGTTTGGACCAGTAAAGTATTTAAACTCAGACAAACCTCCAACCCAGTTTTCCCCCTTGATGTCCTTTGCATTTACACCAAAGCCATTTAACTTCTTTAATATTGGTTCTATCTCTTTAAATGAAACAGGTAAACTTGGAATCTTAGGAATTGAATTATAAGGATCCTTACGATTGACACCAGGAATTGAAGCATAGCCAGGAGTTGTTGGATCACCAGGCATTTGTGATAAAAATTGTACTGATCCTCTTTGAACAGAAGATGGATTTCTGGCAGGACCTTCTGGGTAGGCTTTATAACCATCCTTTTCTTGGTAAAAATCGTCCCCAGGGTCAGAATAGATCAAAACACCAGATGCGCCATTCTCCTGAGCAAATTTTACTTTTAGGCCTCTGAAGATTCTACCATATCTTACTATAACAATTTTATCCTTGATATCGACCTTTAATTTATTTAGCATTTCGAAATCCTCCTTCGTACCATAATTAGCATAAACATATTGAGCAGTAACATTACCTGAAGCACTATATCCGTGAAATGATTGTACTAAATCGTCACCATTTGTTGTAGGATCATCAGCCAATTCATCTTCTTTTAATGTAGCTTCGAAAGTAACGACTTTCTCATCATACACTAGTTTTAAACCATTATCTACTGGGTAGTTTAATAACACATCATAGGATTCTTTTTCTACTTTTAGTCCATATTCTTCGAATTTAGAGATAGTAAAATTAACAAGTACCTCGCCTTGACCTGCCAAGTGTGGTATTGACGTGTACACTTGTGACCAATTTCCTGCCAGATTTTTCTGATTCAATTTTTCTAAAAAGTAAGCTTCATTATCGTCAAAAATATTTTCATCAGAGCAAGGTGAACTAATTGTAGTCAAATAGTGCACTGAATATGAAAGGACTTTAAGACAAAAAAAATAGACCACGAATATAAGAATAGATAATGAACGGGATGACTTACGAGGCATATTTTTATCCTTAGGAATAGCATTTTGTTTTTCCATGTCTGAATCGTCAAATGGCTTCTCTTTAGCCTTCAACTGCATCTTTTTGTATTAATGGAATATTAAACTTGAGACCTTAAAATGGAAAATATATATATTTATTTGAATATCCTAGTAGAAGGTTGTACTTATAGCAATATTTGATTACTCTAATTGCATCAACTAAAGACAATTGGAAAATATAACTGAATAATACAGAATAAAAAGTATAATTGGCTTTTTTTAATGTTACAATGCAACTTAGTGCCCCCCTAGCTTTTTTCGCATAAGGGCATCTCGGTGGAGTTATTAATTGGTCGATGCTGACTAGCTGGACCAATGAATCACATCGAAGGTAATAAAATGCAGTTTAATATATTATTCAGATATAGTAATTATATATGATTAATTATATATAAACGTAATAGCTATCTTCTCTGAAAAGCCTCGTTCAACTGTCGTATTCATTGATAAATAATATTAAAGAATGGAACGATTGATGCACTTTTGAATTCTTTTCAGTTTTTACGAAGACAGATGCCTTGTTTGTCTGCCCACTCCCTTATAGTAACTTCGTCGATATGCTCAACGAATGGACTAGAATCAGCCAATTGTGATACTAGATCTTCAATAAAAACGGGTTCGAAAGTATATATCTTTTCGAGTAAACTTGGAATTTGTTTGACTAACAACGTTAAATGCCTGTATACTTCTTCTCTTTGGGTGTGCAGACCTATATCATCTGCATCAAATACTTGTGATGCAACTGTTAAAGCTTCTATCATTTTCTCTTTGCTTTTTAATGGTTTTAAACCGATAGTTTTCATATTTTCTCTAAGTTTTTTCATAGATTGAGAGGTAATGATTTCTTTCACTGATTTATTTGGTGAGCTAGTCGGTGTATTTGGTCTAACTTTTATTTCAATGATCGATGGCTCTATTAAATCATCATTATTCTCATCTTCTGAATCTCCGACCTCGATTTGATACTTTTCTATAAGCTCAATATTAAAATTATTGTCAAGTACTTTTTTTCTATCTCCATAAAATTGATAGGTTATTGAGTTATCTTGTGTTAGATTTACAGTATTATAATGGGTTTCATTCAAATCAAGATTGCTCTGGTTTTCTCTCTGCAGTGTTATGTTTCTAGATGCAGGCACTTGGACTTGAGTTATCTCAGTAGCTTCTATATAATCAGTTTTAACAGGAGAAATCAAAGAGTTCACTGCTTTAAAAGATTCTTGAGTTAGGTCTATAACACCATTAAAAAAATTCGTATTCGGAATCAAAGTAGTTGCATCTAAGATTGGTTGGTCTCCTTTTTGAGAAGGTGGTCTTAAAATTGGTGGAAATTTTAACATTTCATTTTCGGTTTCAACTTCATTTATTACACTTTTTGATGGTGATCTCATTGGAATAATTTCAAAAACTTCATCATCTGTACTATCCTGAACCTCGACGTATTCATCACTTTGTGATTGAAATTTAAATTCGGAAAAGCTTTTATCATTCATAACTTGTGATAGTGATACAACATCTACATTGCTTGGTTGGGAATATATTGGAAGACGATGGATATACTTATCATAGTTATATTCATCCCCTTTTCTTTCTTCGTGTAAACTTAAAAGTGGGGTTTGAGATGCTTCCCACATATTCCCGCTTGCGACCTCTTGTTCTTCACCGTATATATAATGATAAACTTCCTTCATTTCGAACTCTTTAACTTTGGGAAACGCTTCAAATATCAGTTGTGTTATTTGTTTCCATTCTTGTTCATTGTAAATGTCAAATTTCATAGAATTTTGACTAGTTTTTGAAGCCTTTGTTTTCTTTGCTTCAATATTCCTTTGAATCGATATTATATCTCTCACTTTAGAATGCTTTCCTGAAAGAAGTTTAAGTACCCTTTCTGCTCTACTTACTTTCTTATCATTATTTGACTTCTGAAGTTTCAGTTTACTTTGTCTACTTTTCGCTGGTGACTTCTTCAATTCACCAATATTTTCTTTTGAATTACCAATTGATGGGCTATCGAATCTGGGATATTTAAAGTGATTAAGAGTTGATTTTAATGATGATTTCAATAATTTTTCTTTCTCAAAGTCGTCTAATCTACCTTGTATTTGTGTGTTCATGAATATTTCATCTCTATTGTCACCTATATTATCACCCGTATCATCATTCATATTATCATCCATATTGCTATCCATATTGTTATCCATATTGCTATCTATATTTTTATCCATGTTGTTATCCATATTGTTATTCATGTTGTTATTCATAAGATTATCCATATTGTCATCTGTGGGATCAGAACCTGCTTTGTGAAGCCCATCAGGTATAATTATGATGCTGTTCTGATCCGAATCATTCCCTTTGGAAAGTTCTAGGTTCAAATTATCTTTTACTTGATCGATAATTTTTGTAGTCATAGCCGTATTTTTATTGTCTAAAGCCAAATCAGTCGTTTGTAATTGGACCTCATCGAATCTAATTTCATTATTTGATGCAAGTTTTTGTGAGAAAACTTGACTATGTTGGCTAGAATTAGCTGAATCCATGGGATCAATATCATCATCAGAAAACATAGCTAAAGGTACTTGTGTACCAATAATTTCTTCATCCATTTCAATACTCGTATTGACATTTGCTTCCAAATCATCAAGGTCATCCTTCTCTGCATTCTGATTGACTAACTCTAAATTTCTTTGTGCTGTCCTAAAATCCATTATTCATAGAGATATAATTAGAAATGATGACTTTCTGGCCATCTGGCTATTCAATGGCTTCACTTTGGCCAAACTTCAGTCTTTTTAAACTCTTATAAGTTACTCTTTATCTATTGCATGTTAATTCTGTCTATTTCACAATTTAAGCGCTTTCGTTTTTATTATGAAGAACACAATATTTAACAACATTGAGGTGCTATAAAGATGTTTGCAATAAAGGAAGAAAGGGATTGGATCAAACCTAAAGAGTAGACCAACATTAAATATTTGCCGTTATTATATTTCTAACGTAACCAATAACTAAATAGAATTGTATATGAAGAGTTAATTTTTACCGATTTTTAACATTTTTATTTATTTTGGAAAGGATATCATATTATTTAATACAAACTTTTCTATAAAAATTTAGTATCTAAAGATATAGCTTCTTGAATGGTGCAATCTTCTTTGTTAGCTAAACCTAATTGAATCATGTCACTCCAGAATAATGCTATTTTATGTCTGCAGAAACTGAGATAATCAAAACTTCCAATATCAACACCTGTTAGACTCTCAATTTCTTCACTTTGAATAGATTCTTCTTTTACAAGTCCATCATCTAATTCTTCTGTTTTAATAATATATTTTTCTCCCCCTGGACCAATTTCTTCTTTATTTACTATAGTCGTATTTTCTTTGACCAATTTGCCACTCTGGATGACAGCCCAAATACTCCAAAATAATTGTGCTGCTGCTCGCCACCTGATAATTGAATTGTACAGGTTCTTCACATCTTCGTCAATTGAAGTTTTGGCACCACCTCTTAGATGTGATACGTAAGAATATAAAAAATTTAAAACTTGCTCCTTGGATGGATATTCTTGAGGTTCACATTTATGTGGTGTGTCACAGTTATAATTATGCATCCATTCACTTAAATGGTTAGCTAAATCGAAAGCCGCAGGATTGGCACCTGCATACTCAAAATCAATGACAATAAGTTTATTATCTTCAATTTTATCTTCTTTCGAAGGATTAATTATTTCATGTAGTGATATATTAGATGCTGAAGGGAATAAAGAACTTATTGAAGATGAAGAATTTTGTGCAACAGGTGTGTAATCTCCGCTATCTGGTGTTTCGCACATTGGAGAACTAAATAACAAGTTACCATATTGGGTGTCGTTATGGCAGAAGACCAATTTTTCAGAAGTCTTACTATAATTTGGATCTAACAACCACATCTCGTAACGTGAAACTACCTTTTTAAACGTATCCCAATCCTTTGCTTGGATAATATCTGTGACATTTGATTTTTCTGTTAACCATGTTGCTCCAACATCTTCAATAACACTGATCCATTTGTCAATCAACTTTAAAGATACAGGTCTGCTACCTCTTTCCGATCTTAATAGAGGTACACCGGTGTGTAATTCCTTCATTCTACGTGCAATTCTTTGAGAGATCCTCCAACTTCTCACATCGTTCTTCTTTAAAGTCTGTGAATTTTCCAGGAACTGTTCAAATCTGCCATTTTCAAAACAACCATATAATGAAGGCCCGATATGGTGTTGAGATAATCTGGCGAGTTTTTGCAATTCATACTCCCTATCTATAATTGTATCGTTGTTACTACCGTATACGCGAAGCAATAATGACGGTAATCTTGGGTATGCTACTTTAAAAATCATATTTGTCATAGCACCGGTAATTTGCGTCAACTTCAAATTATCAACATCAATGGTATTTTTACCCAAAGAACCTCTCAGATGCCATTTCGGGATTCTCAACGAATCAATAATCGTTAAGATATCTTTCTTTAAGTAGTCTCTTGGTAGTGTAGGATCTAATGTGACTTTAACGAACGGTACCTCAAGTGCTTCACTGGCACCGGAACTGCCAGAATCTCCTTGTAACTTCAAATACTGTAACTTTGACGAGAGAGACCCCATCGAATCCCTAGAATCAGGATTCTCTGTTTCGTTATCACTATGATTCGAATACGTCGACGGCGAAGCAGTCGAAGAATAGTCATCATCCGACTCAATATTGATGGTACGAATAGAACGCGTAGGCCCACTTAGAATAGTTAATGAATCCCGTCTAGACTTATTCCCAGACTGCGATCTCGACCTAGACGCACCACGATAACTTCTTGCAACATTTCCAATGGAACGAGTCCTTGGTTCTCTTTCATTTGTGTCTTTTGGCATCGTAACACCTGACCTCTATTCTTCTGTTATCCTTGAATGAAACCTTCTGTTTTCTCTCCACGACACAACAACTCGAGTAACTTAGATTGATATTTCCATGAACAACATTAAATAACAGAACCTAAATCACAAACTGGCTGATATGCTACTCGCTCCTCTACCAAGATCCAAACAACACTCCCCATTAAAATAACAATAGCATTGTGAACCCAGATTATATTGAAATCGTTCACTGATGAACTTTTGAAGGATTGATTATAGAATTTTTTCGATGCAACAGTAAGAATTGGCCGCATAAATCGGGAAAAACAGTTGCCGACTTGGTATGCCTTTGTGTTTGGTGAAATAAATAAACAGCCAGACAGTCAGGCAAGAGACACTAGTGAGAGAAGGTCGATGCTTTTGGAACTTATTCAATGGTTGTGATGGTTTGTTGCTAAAGGTTTTGGTTGTATGGAGGGGAGGGAGGTTCTTGAGGAATTTGAAATCGTGTTTCCATTGGTATTTCTTGTGGAACTGAGCGCCGTAACTTAGGCTCATTGTCTTGGAAGAGAGTAATGAGATTATGGATTTGTTGAGAGATAACTATAGTGACAGTGACAGGGACAGTGACGACGAGGAGAAACGCGCACAAGATTCCGACGTGGTTGTTCCAGAGTTATCGGAAGCCGTTTTAGATAAATATAATATTGCACCCAGTGTCTCGCGCTTGTACAGTCGAAGAGATAGTCAAGGAATGTTCAATGGTTTTATTAATATACAATACAGGACGTCGACGGAGATGAGGATGAAATTGTTGCATAACATTGTGAAAATCAATTCCAAGTGTAATACGAAGCTGGAGCCGTTGTTCTTTACTGAGCTGGGCTCGCCGGCTGTTCTACATATATCCTTATCGCAGAATCTTTTCTTTCAATCTCAAGAACAAAGGAACTCGTTCTATCGGCTGCTCGAGCAGAAAATACACACTGCAGAAATCCGTCCATTCGACGTCAAGTTTGATGCTAGACCAATCTGGTTTGCTCCGCTGGACACCAAGAGAAAAACGCTGTTTTTGGTTTACAAAGTGGAAGACTTGATATTGGAATCGAAATTTAAGCCTCTGCAAAACTGTATCAACAGATCTTTGAGAGAGATTTTCCCCGACAAGAGGATTAAAGAGTTTGAAGTCAGCTTGAATAATCTACACATGTCAATCGCTAAAATGCTGGACACTCCAGACACACTCATACGTAAATACAACAAGAAGACAATGGATCCATTCTTAGACCCAGATGAACATGCCGAAGAATTCATGGTTCTGCCGTCCTTCACCGTCAAACAAATAAAGTGCGACGTTAATAGGAAAGTCATTAATATAAAGTTGCTGCATCCTCAGACTTGAGAGGAACCAGACCTTGTCCATCCAAGAAGCAGACAATCACCATTGAGTATACCCATTGCCTTAACTCAGGTCATCGCAACCCCAGCCTGTCAAAGTACTTCTATTCGTGGTCACATGACATGATTCCCCTTTTTGGCAACACAGTTTGAGTTGTTTCCTCATTCGGAAACATGTAAATAGAAAACCGAAATCGTTTTCTCTCGAGAAGAGATGCCTGAAACTTTTCATGAAGACAGTGTGAACAACAGTTAGTAAGGACATCAGGGAATCCCATGCATGTATTGCTAATCAATTGCAGGATGTGGATTGTTTATGTTCAGATTGTTTATAGTAATTGGCATGTTTTTTCTATTTCCTTAACTCCAAATATAAGTATCACACTTAGCTGTCACTTTTGAAAATTCGGTTACAGATATATATATTTACACACATATATATACATAAGTGTTTGTAGTTGTACTGCTTTAGAATCAACAACATAGACACCTTCATAAGGAATACTGGTGAGATCAGCTTTCTAGCACTCTATTTGAGACCCATCTGGTTGCGAAACAAAACTAACTGATATTATGGAGTTTGGCGCTTTTTCTGACAATTGGGTAAATAACCAATCTGAATTATTTGGTCTAGGTAATTATTGTGTGCCTAAGGGAAATGATAGCCAGCAATCGAAACCTAAAACTAAAAAGAAATACCCAAGTTCATTGAGTGCAGCTAATATGGACAACGATTTGGGAAATGGAATGCTATCGCCAAGCTTGGACGAGTTTAATGTGCTCATGGCCCCAACTCCAAAGGATAGTGAAAGGGATTTGAATGATATCAATTGGGATCAATTGAATTTGGATTTTTCTCCATTTCAAAAGACTTTAAAGGATTTTTCAGTAAACCAACATCCACAACAAGGCAAGAGAGTGATTAGTGGTACCGCTATATTCGGTTTCCAAAACCATGATAAATCATTCCAGTTGCCACATTCTGATTTTAACGCAGAGGAAGCTAATGACATGCAAATGGATGATGACGCTAATCTTGACCCAACTGATGTTAACACTTTGCTAAAACAACAACGTGAGTTACGGTTAGCCTTAGAACAGCAAAAAGAGGCCAATATGGAACTAGAAAAACAACTAGATAGTATGAAGAGACAGCAGAGTTTGAGCAATAGTCCTGAACTACAGCAAAACCAATTTACGTTTAACACTTTGAAAGTCATCAATACTCTAGATGAAGTTGAGCAAATGTTTAATAGCGGTGGTGACGAATTGTTAGAATCGCCAACTAAGAAGCAGAAGAAGAACATAAATAAGAATTCAATGGAACATATACCAGAGCATTACAGAAAATCTAGTAGCACCTTGAGAAAGATGGGTAACTTATTTGAAGAACTGAATTTTGGAATGAAAGATTCTAGTGATGACTCTCTGGGAGTTTTGCATAAGACTGATTCTAATATTATTACCTACCATAATCAATTAATATCCCCAGCTTTCTCTACGAACTTCAGTCCTAGAAATTCAAATATGGACTTGTCTGAGTCGATAACGGGAGACCTAAACGATGGTCTCAAGCTAACAAATATATCAGCTGGCTCGATGGTGTTAGGTTTAGGTTTACATTCGGATAAAAAGGCATCCGTAAATGTTATGTCGTCAATCCCCGGTTCAACTACTAATAGTCCTAGAAAAGTTTCAAGTCCTAAAAGGAAATCGGAAACATCAAATGCCATGGACTCAAACTTTGTGAATAAATTTAGCTCTACTTCTAAATTGATATTTACATCTAATAAAAACAATAGAGAAAGTAAAAAGGGAACTTCTGAGGCTGTGTCTAACGAAGAAATAGATGAAGTGGTCAATGAAGCATCATCTCCTGTGTTGAAGTCACAAGCTCAACTTAAGAGCAAAATTCCACAATTTCAATTAAATTTGATTAATTCTAATGGACCAGATAACTTAAGCCCAGTAAAAATAACGAGAAAATTAACAACACTTCCAAGAGGGTCTATTGATATATATGTAAAGGAACTAGAGGGTAAAATGTTTGAATGTCTTTACCCAGATTGTGGGAAAACATTTAAAAGAAGATATAATGTGAGATCACATATTCAAACACATTTACAAGATAGACCATATAAATGTGACATGCCTGGATGTGATAAAGGTTTTGTCAGAAATCATGATCTTTTAAGACATAAAAAATGTCATGAAGAAAAAACTTTTGAGTGTCCTTGTGGTAAAAAATTCAACCGTGAAGATGCATTGATTGTTCACAGGTGTAGAATGATATGTATCGGTGGTAAACAATATGAAAATATTGTAATAAAAAGATCACCAAGAAAGCGTGGAAGACCAAGAAAAAATGAATCATTAACAGGCACAGCAGATAAGGATAATTTAGATGGAAATTCTAGCACGAAACAAGGTGATTTACTTCAGAAAGATGTTATGGGGAAATTAAATCTTGATACCGAAAAGAATGTATTTCTGAATAAAACATCTAATTTTAACATGGAAAATCCATCTCTACTACTATTATCACAGGAATCTGTTAAACTGGAAGAAACAGAAATGGCAGAGTTTGATAATTCTAACGTTAATTTCGATATGTAATAATACCCTAATTCTATACCGTTTCAAAGATAATTATTTTTATAAAATAAATTTATTATGTATATATATATATA